>NC_048569.1:12472797-12770297 GCF_013265735.2 Oncorhynchus mykiss | reverse complement strand
CCCCATATTACTCAGAGGAGATCTTCCCCACCCTTGAGGAAGAGACGTGCCATTTCCAGGCCCAGGGAAATGTGCTCATCTGTGGGGACACAAATGCGTGCACAGGAACACTACCTGATCTAACGAGCACACGAGGGGACAGCTTTATTACAGGCCATACTGTTTCTGTCTTCATCTCCCCATAGAAACAGCAGTGACAGCACCATCAACAAAAACGGAAGGGATCTGTTGCAGCTCTGTCGAAGCCTGGGTCTGTACTTTGTCAATGGTAGGTTACGGGGGGACTCTTTGGGGAGATTCACCTACTGCTCACCTCTTGGCCACAGTACAGTAGACTATATGATCACAGACATTGACCCTTTCTCTTTCAGCTCATTCTCTGTCAAGCCACTAACACCTTTGTCTGATCACATTCAAATCACACTCTTGACCCAAACTGCTACAGACCTATATCTATCCTACCATGCCTTTCTAAGGTCTTCGAAAGCCAAGTCAACAAACAGATTACCGACCATTTTGAATCTCACCATACCTTCTCTGCTATGCAATCTGGTTTCAGAGCTGGTCATGGGTGCACCTCAGCCACGCTCAAGGTCCTAAACGATATCTTAACCGCCATCGATAAGAAACATTACTGTGCAGCCGTATTCATTGATCTGGCCAAGGCTTTCGACTCTGTCAATCACCACATCCTCATCGGCAGACTCAACAGCCTTGGTTTCTCAAATGATTGCCTCGCCTGGTTCACCAACTACTTCTCTGATAGAGTTCAGTGTGTCAAATCTGAGGGTCTGTTGTCCGGACCTCTGGCAGTCTCTATGGGGGTGCCACAGGGTTCAATTCTTGGACCGACTCTCTTCTCTGTATACATCAATGAGGTCGCTCTTGCTGCTGGTGAGTCTCTGATCCACCTCTACGCAGACGACACCATTCTGTATACTTCCGGCCCTTCTTTGGACACTGTGTTAACAACCCTCCAGGCAAGCTTCAATGCCATACAACTCTCCTTCCGTGGCCTCCAACTGCTCTTAAATACAAGTAAAACTAAATGCATGCTCTTCAACCGATCACTACCTGCACCTACCCGCCTGTCCAACATCACTACTCTGGACGGCTCTGACTTAGAATACGTGGACAACTACAAATACTTAGGTGTCTGGTTAGACTGTAAACTCTCCTTCCAGACCCATATCAAACATCTCCAATCCAAAGTTAAATCTAGAATTGGCTTCCTATTTCGCAACAAAGCATCCTTCACTCATGCTGCCAAACATACCCTTGTAAAACTGACCATCCTACCAATCCTCGACTTTGGCGATGTAATTTACAAAATAGCCTCCAATACCCTACTCAACAAACTGGATGCAGTCTATCACAGTGCAATCCGTTTTGTCACCAAAGCCCCATACACTACCCACCATTGCGACCTGTACGCTCTCGTTGGCTGGCCCTCGCTTCATACTCGTCGCCAAACCCACTGGCTCCATGTCATCTACAAGACCCTGCTAGGTAAAGTCCCCCCTTATCTCAGCTCGCTGGTCACCATAGCATCTCCCACCTGTAGCACACGCTCCAGCAGGTATATCTCTCTAGTCACCCCCAAAACCAATTCTTTCTTTGGCCGCCTCTCTTTCCAGTTCTCTGCTGCCAATGACTGGAACGAACTACAAAAATCTCTGAAACTGGAAACACTCATCTCCCTCACTAGCTTTAAGCACCAACTGTCAGAGCAGCTCACAGATTACTGCACCTGTACATAGCCCACATATAATTTAGCCCTATCAACTACCTCTTTCCCAACTGTATTTAATTTATTTATTTATTTTGCTCCTTTGCACCCCATTATTTTTATTTCTACTTTGCACATTCTTCCATTGCAAAACTACCATTCCAGTGTTTTACTTGCTATATTGTATTTACCTTGCCACCAAGGCCTTTTTTTGCCTTTACCTCCCTTCTCACCTCATTTGCTCACATTGTATATAGACTTGTTTATACTTTATTATTGACTGTATGTTTGTTTTACTCCATGTGTAACTCTGTGTTGTTGTATCTGTCGAACTGCTTTGCTTTATCTTGGCCAGGTCGCAATTGTAAATGAGAACTTGTTCTCAACTTGCCTACCTGGTTAAATAAAGGTAAAATAAATTTAAAAAAAAATACATTGTGCCTCAAAAGAACAGACATGGAAACAATCAAACATTCACAGCCCAGTAAGCTGTACAGCATCAGACATTCACAGCCCAGTAAGCTGTACAACATCAGACATTCACAGCCCAGTAAGCTGTACAACATCAGACATTCACAGCCCAGTAAGCTGTACAGCATCAGACATTCACAGCCCAGTAAGCTGTACAACATCAGACATTCACAGCCCAGTAAGCTGTACAGCATCACACATTCATATAGATGGGCCCAAAACAGCACAGAAGAATACCAGAAAGCAACCTGTAACCAAAATATCCAAACACTCTTAGATAACTTTCTGGATACCACATTCACTCACAGTAAAGAAGGCATCAATCTAGCAGTACAACTATATATTCAGGCAAACGGCAAAAGAAGCACAACTGAAATTGATAAAAAACAAAACAAAAAAGATCACAGATGACAACTGGTTTGATGCAGATTGTAAAATTATAAGGAAAAAACATAGAACACTATCCAAACAAAAGCACAGAGACCCAAATAATGGTGAATTACGCCTTTAAAACTCTATAAACGTACACTCAGAACCAAAAAAGCACAGTACAACAGCAAGCAGCCAACACTAATTGAGGAGTCCATAAACACAAACAACTTCTGGCAAAATTGGAAACAAATAAATAATAATCTAAACAAGAGGAATTAGCGATACAAAATGATGACATATGGACAACCCATTTAAAAAAGATATGTATTTTTTATTTTACCCCCTTTTCTCCCCAATTTCGTGGTATCCAATTGTTAGTAGTTACTATCTTGTCTCATCGCTACAACTCCCGTTCGGGCTCGGGAGAGACAAAGGTCGAAAGCCATGTGTCCTCCGAAACACAACCCAACCAAGCCGCACTGCTTCTTAACACAGCTCCATCCAACCCGGAAGCCAGCCGCACCAATGTGTCGGAGGAAACACCGTGCACCTGGCGACCTGGTTAGCGTGCACTGCGCCCGGCCTGCCACAGGAGTCGCTAGTGTGCGATGAGACAAGGATATCCCTACTGGCCAAACCCTCCCTAACCCGGACGACGCTAGGCCAATTGTGCGTTGCCCCATGGACCTCCCGGTAGCGGCCGGAACAACCCATTTTAAAACACTCTACAACACCATTCAAATTGACACAAACGCAGAACAACGCCAAAATTCATGAGAAGTTGAATGGATTAGAAAAAGCTATAAAGGACAATCAAAATCCACTGGACTCCCCAATTACTGACCAGGAGCTCTATAAGAAACTTCAGGCTCTCAAATTAAAATTTAAAAAAGTATGCAGACCTGATGGCATCCTAAATGAGATGCTCAAATTCACTAGTGCAAAATTTCAATTGGCTATAATAAAACTGTTTAATTTGATCCTGAGTGTAGGTTATTTCCCTGACATCTGGAATCAAGGACTCATAACCCCAATCTTTAAAAACGGAGACAAATTTGACCCTAACAATTACAGAGGCATTTGTGTGAACAGTAACCTGGGGAAGGTTTTCTGTAGTCTTATATATGTAGGAGTTCTAAACTTCCTTAATAAGCACAATGTCTTGAGTAAAAGCCAAATTGGATTTATACTAAAACATCGCACGACTGATCATATTTACACCCTACACATCCTGATAGATAAACATGTCCACCAAAATAATACCAAAATATACTCTTGCTATATCGACTTCCAAAAAGCATTTGATTCTATTTGGCATACAGGACTGTTCTACAAAGTTATTGAAAGTGGTTTAGGGTGTAAAACATATCCCATAATTAAATCAATGTATACTGGCAATACGTGCAGCATTAAAATTGGCAAGAAAATAACAGAATTCTTTAACCAGGGGCGGGGCCTTCGCCAGGGTTGCAATCTGAGCCCTGCACTCTTCAATATGTACATCAACAAATTGGCCACTATTCTAGAAAAATCCTCAGCCCCTGGTGTTAGTCTCCACAATACAGAAGTTAAATGCCTACTCTTCACAGATTACCTATTCCCACTGTCACCCACAGCACATGGCCTACAACAGAGCCTGGACCTGCTAGAGCAGTACTGTCAGACCTGGGCCTTGGCAGTAAACCCCCACAGCACATGGCCTACAACAGAGCCTGGACCTGCTAGAGCAGTACTGTCAGACCTGGGCCCTGGCAGTAAACCCCCACAGCACATGGCCTACAACAGAGCCTGGACCTGCTAGAGCAGTACTGCCAGACCTGGGCCTTGGCAGTAAACCCCCACAGCACATGGCCTACAACAGAGCCTGGACCTGCTAGAGTACTGCCAGACCTGGGCCTTGGCAGTAAACCCCCACAGCACATGGCCTACAACAGAGCCTGGACCTGCTAGAGCAGTACTGTCAGACCTGGGCCTTGGCAGTAAACCCCCACAGCACCTGGCCTACAACAGAGCCTGGACCTGCTAGAGTACTGCCAGACCTGGGCCTTGGCAGTAAAACCCCACAGCACATGGCCTACAACAGAGCCTGGACCTGCTAGAGTACTGCCAGACCTGGGCCTTGGCAGTAAACCCCCACAGCACATGGCCTACAACAGAGCCTGGACCTGCTAGAGCAGTACTGTCAGACCTGGGCCTTGGCAGTAAACCCCCACAGCACCTGGCCTACAGCAGAGCCTGGACCTGCTAGAGCAGTACTGTCAGACCTGGGCCCTGGCAGTAAACCCCCACAGTACATGGTCTACAGCAGAGCCGGGACCTGCTAGAGCAGTACTGCCAGACCTGGGCCCTGGCAGTAAACCCCCACAGCACATGGCCTACAACAGAGCCTGGACCTGCTAGAGCAGTACTGCCAGACCTGGGCCTTGGCAGTAAACCCCCACAGCACATGGCCTACAACAGAGCCTGGACCTGCTAGAGTACTGCCAGACCTGGGCCTTGGCAGTAAACCCCCACAGCACATGGCCTACAACAGAGCCTGGACCTGCTAGAGTACTGCCAGACCTGGGCCTTGGCAGTAAACCCCCACAGCACATGGCCTACAACAGAGCCTGGACCTGCTAGAGCAGTACTGCCAGACCTGGGCCCTGGCAGTAAACCCCCACAGCACATGGCCTACAACAGAGCCTGGACCTGCTAGAGCAGTACTGCCAGACCTGGGCCTTGGCAGTAAACCCCCACAGCACATGGCCTACAACAGAGCCTGGACCTGCTAGAGTACTGCCAGACCTGGGCCTTGGCAGTAAACCCCCACAGCACATGGCCTACAACAGAGCCTGGACCTGCTAGAGCAGTACTGCCAGACCTGGGCCTTGGCAGTAAACCCCCACAGCACATGGCCTACAACAGAGCCTGGACCTGCTAGAGTACTGCCAGACCTGGGCCTTGGCAGTAAACCCCCACAGCACATGGCCTACAACAGAGCCTGGACCTGCTAGAGCAGTACTGCCAGACCTGGGCCCTGGCAGTAAACCCCCACAGCACATGGCCTACAACAGAGCCTGGACCTGCTAGAGCAGTACTGTCAGACCTGGGCCCTGGCAGTAAACCCCCACAGCACATGGCCTACAACAGAGCCTGGACCTGCTAGAGCAGTACTGCCAGACCTGGGCCTTGGCAGTAAACCCCCACAGCACATGGCCTACAACAGAGCCTGGACCTGCTAGAGCAGTACTGTCAGACCTGGGCCTTGGCAGTAAACCCCCACAGCACATGGCCTACAACAGAGCCTGGACCTGCTAGAGCAGTACTGCCAGACCTGGGCCTTGGCAGTAAAACCCCCACAGCACATGGCCTACAACAGAGCCTGGACCTGCTAGAGCAGTACTGTCAGACCTGGGCCTTGGCAGTAAACCCCCACAGCACATGGCCTACAACAGAGCCTGGACCTGCTAGAGCAGTACTGCCAGACCTGGGCCTTGGCAGTAAAACCCCAGAAATACTAAAATAATGATTTTCCAGAGAAGATCCAGATCTCAGGGAATTAGATTAAAGTTCTCAATTGGTACAAAATACATAGAGTACTGCACAAACTACAATTACTTAGGTTTAAAAATAAGCTCAACTGGACACCTTAATGAGGCAGTGAATGAACTGAGAGAGAAAGCACGCAGGGCATTCTACACCATTAAAAAGCTCATTCAAATTCAAAATACCTATTCAAATTTGGCTACAACGAATTGAATATGTCATTGAACAAATTGCACTTTATGGCAGCGAGGTGTGGGGTCCCCTTGCAAAACAAGATTTCATCAAATGGGACAAACACTCCATTGAAACCCTGAATGCAGAGTTCTGCAAGATTCCCCTACATGTCCAGAGGAAAACTACAAACAATGCATGCAGGGCAGAATTAGGCAAATATCCACTAATAATAAAAACTCAAAAAATAGCAATGCAGTTTTGGAAACATCTAATATACAGTGACCACCTCTCATATCATTACCAAGCCCTGCAATGCCAAGAGCTGAGCAAAGAAAAGAGTCCCCCCATCCAGCTAGTCCGGGGGATGAGTTCACAAACCTGTTCTACTAACACACTGAAGCCTCAGGACCAGAACATCCAATCAATCAGAATAAACCAAATTACAACACAGTCAAAACAAAACTATATTGCTTATTGGGAAACACAAGCACAAACACAAACAAAATGCAGTACTATCTGGTCCTAAATCGACAGTACACTGTGGCTAAATATTTGACCATGGTTACTGATCAAAACCTGAGAAAAACCTTGACAAAGTACAGGCTCAGTGAGCACAACCTTGCCATTTAGAAGGGTAGACACAGGAAAACCTGGCTCCCTGTAGAGGAAAGGCTGTGCAACCACTGCACAACAGCAGAACCTGAGACGGAGCTGCATTTCCTGACAAAATGTCAAAAATATAAAACAATTAGAGAGTGTCATTTTCCCAAATTTGAAACCCTTATTCAAGGTTTCAAAGACCTCACTGATGAGAGTAGGCAACCCGTCCTGTTGGGGGAGGACGCAGAGAGCTGTGGGTTGGCAGTGCACTACATTGCTGCCTGCCATAAGTTGAGGGACAGTGTCTGACAGACCAATCAACCTGCACATGTACTCTACTGTATGCTTATTGTTATTGTTGAATGTATGGTTATTTTGACACTTGGTTATTGTTGTTACTGTTGTCCCGTTGACAATTTGATTCTCATTTTTATATTGCAAATATCCAAAAAAAGCTTTGGCAATATGTACATTGTTACATCATGCCAATAAAGCAAATTGAATTGAAATTGAATGAGAGAGAGAGAGAGAGAGAGAGGGAGAAGGAAAGAGAGAGAGAGAAGGAAAGATAGAGAGAGAGAGAGAGGAGAGAGAAAGAGAGAGAGAAGAGAGAGATGGAAAGAAGGAAGGAAGGAAAGAGAGAGAAGGAGTGAGAGAGAGAATGAGAGAGAGAGAATGAAGGAGAGAGAAGGAAAGAGAGAGAGAGAGAGAGAGACAGCGAGAGAGAGAGAGAGAGAGAGCGAGAGAGAGAAGGAAGGAAGGAAGGAAGGAAGGAAGGAAGGAAGGAAGGAAGGAAGGAAGGAAGGAAGGAAGGAAGGAAGGAAGGAAGGAAGGAAGGAAGGAAGGAAGGAAGGAAGGAAGGAGAGAGAGAGAAGGAGAGAGAGAGGAGAGAGAATGAGAAAGAGAGAATGAGAAAGAGAGAGGAGAGAGAGAGAGAGAAGGAAATAGAGAGAGAGAAGAAAAGAGAGAGAGAGAGAGAGAGAGAAGGAAGGAAGGAAAGATAGAAAGGGAGAGAGAGAGAGAGAGAGAGAGAGAGAGAGAGAGAGAGAGAGAGACGCCTTTACTATGTTGAATCACTAAACAATATGGAAAAAGAAGGAACAGCACGCCAGAAATCAGCTCAATGTAATTGAAGCATCCATAGACTCTTACCACTTCTGGGAAAATTGGAAGACACTAAACAACAACAACACAAAGAATTATCTATCCAAAACGGAGATGTTTAGGTAAACCACTTCTCCCATCTTTTTGGCTCTATAACAAAGAACAAACAGCAAAAACATATACATGATCAAATACAAATCTTAGAAACAACTATTAAAGTCTACCAGAACCCAGTGGATTCTCCAATCACATTGAATGAGCTACAGGTCAAAATAAAAACCCTCCAACCCAAAAAGGCCTGTGGTGTTGATGGTATCCTCAATGAAATGATCAAATATACAGACAACAAATTCCAATTGTCTATACTAAAACTCTTTAACATCATCCTTAGCTCTGGCATCTTCCCCAGTATTTGGAACCAAGGACTGATCACCCCAATTCACAAAAGTGGAGACAAATTTGACCCCAATAACTAACGTGGGAAATGCGTCAACAGCAACCCTGGGAAAATCCTCTTCATTATCATTTACAGCAGACCCGTACATTTCCTCAGTGAAAACAATGTACTGAGCAAATGTCAAATTGTCTTTTTACCAAATTACTGTACAACAGACCACGTATTCACCCTGCACACCCTAATTGACAAACAAACAAACCAAAACAAAGGCAAAGTCTTCTCATGCCTTGTTGATTTCAAAAAAGCCTTCGACTCAATTTAACATGAGGATCTGCTATACAAATTGATGGAAAGTGGTGTTGGGGGAAAAACATATGACATTATAAAATCCATGTACACAAACAACAAGTGTGCTGTTAAAATAGGCAAAAAAAATCACTAATATCTTCCCACAGGGCCGTGGGGTGAGACAGGGATGCAGCTTAAGCCCCACCCTCTTCAACATATATATCAACGAATTGGCGCAGGCACTAGAAAAGTCTGCAGCACCCGGCCTCACCCTACTAGAATCTGAAGTCAAATGTCTACTGTTTGTTGATGATCTGGTGCTTCTGTCACCAACCAAGGAGGGCCTACAGCAACACCTATATGTTGTGCACAGATTCTGCCAGACCTGGGCCCTGACAGTAAATCTTAGTAAGACCAAAATAATGGTGTTCCAAAAAAGGTCCAGTTGCCAGGACCGCAAATACAAATTCCATCTAGACACTGTTGCCCTAGAAAACTATACATACCTTGGCCAAAACATCAGCGCCACAGGTAACATCCACAAAGCTGTGAACGATCTGAGAGACAAGTCAAGAAGGGCATTCTATGCCATCAAAAGGAACAAAATTCAACATACCATCTAGCTAAAAATACTTGAATCAGTTATAGAACCCATTGCCCTTTATGGTTGTGAGGTCTGGGGTCCGCTCACCAACAAAAAAAAATCACAAAATGGGACAAACACCAAATTGAGACTCTGCATGCAGAATTCTGCAAAAAAATCCTCCGTGTACAACGTAGAACACCAAACAATGCATGCAGAGCAGAATTAGGCCGATACCCGCTCAAAATTCCGAAAAGAGCTGTTAAATTCTACAACCACCTAAAAGGAAGCGATTCCCAAACCTTCCATAACAAAGCCATAATGTACAGAGAGATGAACCTGGAGAAGAGTCCCCTAAGCAAGCTCGTCTTGGGTCTCTGTTCACAAACACAAACACACCCCACAGAACCCCAGGACAGCAACACAATTAGACCCAACCAAATAATGAGAAAACAAAAAGAGAATTACTTGACACATTGGAAAGAATTAACAAAAAAACAGAGAAAACTAGAATGCTATTTGGCCCTAAACAGAGAGTACACAGCGGCAGAATATGTGCACACTGCCCATAAAATGAGGTGGGAACTGAGCTGCACTTCCTAACCTCCTGCCCAATGTATGACCATATTAGTGACACATATTTCCCTCAGATTACACAGATCTACAAAAAATTTGAAAACAAACCTGATTTTGATAAACTCCCATATCTACTGGGTGAAATACCACAGTGTGCCATCACAGCTACAATATTTTTGACCTGTTGCCACAAGAAAAGGTCAATCAGTGAAGAACAAACACCATACAACCCATATTTATGTTTATTTGTTTTCCCTTTTGTACTTTAACCATTTGTACATCATTACAACACTGTACATAGCCATAATATGACATTTGTAATGTCTTTATTCTTTTGAAACTTCTGTGAGTAATGTTTACTATTAATTTTTATTGTTTATTTCACTTTTGTATATTTTCTACCTCACTTGCTTTGGCAATGTTAACATATGTTTCCCATGCCAATAAAGCCCCTTGAATTACATTGAATTGAATTGAGAGAGTGAGAGAGAGCATGGCCACAGCAATTAAAAATCCTCGACCAATTGACTGTGCTCATGGAGTACGGGAGGGAGGGGGTGGAGCTGGGGCCTTGAGTGTAATGCCTAATGAAAAAATGAGGGTGTATGCAGATTGAAGGGCCGCGGCTGAGGCCATTAACTGGCCATTTATGGGCGATTAGGACTCTGAGCCCCCGAGGTTTCCCCTAACCCCTGGGTTCCTTAATTAGAGACCCCAAGGACACAGACACACACACACACACACACACACACACACACACACACACACACACACACACACACACACACACACACACACACACACACACACACACACACACACACACACACACACAGATGTGTTCCAGCTTCCAACTCAGAAACACAAACACGTACAGCCTAGACCAGGGGACGAAATGAGAATGATAAATCGTTTTTTGACACGCGGCCCTCCTGTCACATCGATGACAATGTCGAGGCGGGGACAAGTGATCTCAGCAGCCCTCCTCGAGTGGGACTGACCTCTAGGAGGAGACAGCAGTGTCTCGTTAATGGCAATTAGGCCTAATTAATAATTATGTGAGCTGGCCATTCCTGTAGGCGATTTAGGGAACACACCCTATTATGGAGTGAGCTTATACCTACGCAGCTAGTAGGGTACTGGTCTGGTCTGATACCTACACAGCTAGTAGTGTACTGGTCTGGTCTGATACCTACACAGCTAGTAGTGTACTGGTCTGGTCTGATACCTACACAGCTAGTAGTGTACTGGTCTGGTCTGATACCTACCCAGCTAGTAGTGTACTGGTCTGGTCTGATACCTACACAGCTAGTAGTGTACTGTTCTGGTCTGATACCTACACAGCTAGTAGTGTACTGGTCTGGTCTGATACCTACACAGCTAGTACTGTACTGGTCTGGTCTGATACCTACACAGCTAGTAGTGTACTGGTCTGGTCTGATACCTACACAGCCATGTAGGGCACTGGTCTGGTCTGATACCTACACAGCTAGTACTGTACTGGTCTGGTCTGATACCTACACAGCTAGTAGTGTACTGGTCTGGTCTGATACCTACCCAGCTAGTAGTGTACTGGTCTGGTCTGATACCCACACAGCTAGTAGTGTACTGGTCTGGTCTGATACCTACACAGTTAGTAGTGTACTGGTCTGGTCTGATACCTAAACAGCTAGTAGTGTACTGGTCTGGTCTGATACCTACACAGCTAGTAGTGTACTGGTCTGATCTGATACCTACACAGCCATGTAGGGCACTGGTCTGGTCTGATACCTACACAGCTAGTAGTGTGCTGGTCTGGTCTGATACCTACATAGCTAGTAGTGTACTGGTCTGGTCTGATACCTACACAGCTAGTAGTGTACTGGTCTGGTCTGATACCTACCCAGCTAGTAGTGTACTGGTCTGGTCTGATACCTACACAGCTAGTAATGTACTGGTCTGGTCTGATACCTACACAGCTAGTTGTGTACTGGTCTGGTCTGATACCTACACAGCCATGTAGGGCACTGGTCTGGTCTGATACCCACACAGCTAGTACTGTACTGGTCTGGTCTGATACCTACACAGCTAGTAGTGTACTGGTCTGGTCTGATACCTACCCAGCTAGTAGTGTACTGGTCTGGTCTGATACCCACACAGCTAGTAGTGTACTGGTCTGATCTGATACCTACACAGCTAGTAGTGTACTGGTCTGGTCTGATACCTACACGGCTAGTAGTGTACTGGTCTGGTCTGATACCCACACAGCTAGTAGTGTACTGGTCTGATCTGATACCTACACAGCCATGTAGGGCACTGGTCTGGTCTGATACCCACACAGCTAGTAGTGTACTGGTCTGGTCTGATACCTACACGGCTAGTAGTGTACTGGTCTGGTCTGATACCTACCCAGCTAGTAGTGTACTGGTCTGGTCTGATACCCACACAGCTAGTAGTGTACTGGTCTGATCTGATACCTACACAGCTAGTAGTGTACTGGTCTGGTCTGGTCTGATACCTACACGGCTAGTAGTGTACTGGTCTGGTCTGATACCCACACAGCTAGTAGTGTACTGGTCTGATCTGATACCTACACAGCCATGTAGGGCACTGGTCTGGTCTGATACCCACACAGCTAGTAGTGTACTGGTCTGGTCTGATACCTACACGGCTAGTAGTGTACTGGTCTGGTCTGATACCTACACAGCTAGTAGTGTACTGGTCTGGTCTGATACCTACACAGCCATGTAGGGCACTGGTCTGGTCTGATACCTACACAGCTAGTAGTGTACTGGTCTGGTCTGATACCTACACAGCTAGTTGTGTGCTGGTCTGGTCTGATACCTACACATCTAGTAGTGTACTGGTCTGGTATGATACCTACCCAGCTGGTAGTGTACTGGTCTGGTCTGATACCTACACAGCTAGTAGTGTACTGGTCTGGTCTGATACCTACCCAGCTAGTAGTGTACTGGTCTGGTCTGATACCTACACAGCTAGTAGTGTACTGGTCTGGTCTGATACCTACCCAGCTAGTAGTGTACTGGTCTGGTCTGATACCTACACAGCTAGTAGTGTACTGGTCTGGTCTGATACCTACACAGCCATGTAGGGCACTGGTCTGGTATGATACCTACCCAGCTGGTAGTGTACTGGTCTGGTCTGATACCCACACAGCTAGTAGTGTACTGGTCTGGTCTGATACCTACCCAGCTAGTAGTGTACTAGTCTGGTCTGATACCTACACATCTAGTGGTGTACTGGTCTGGTAACTTTTCGATTCTTGCACAGGTACATGCTAATAGAATGTCCGCTATAGTTCTTTCTTTCTCTGCCTCGATCTTGTTTGCTTATGATTTTTTTTGTCCATTAACAATACAGTTTATGGAATCCCATTGCTATTGATATAGTATTGTGTGTTTTGCTAACATATTAGAATCCTTTCTACATTCAAACCTTCCTGCAATACGCACTGTTTTGAGAAGTGCACTAACTGTACGGCTCTATCTAAGTATGTACAGAGGTTTTGTGCTTTCCCGTTCTCTTCTACCATTCCCTCCCTTCACTCATTAGTGACATTTGATGTATTAGTGTTGGGCTATAGCAAACATGTGCCATGGCGGAGTTGGGAAACACTTCTCTGGAAAGTCTTGTCTGGCATAATAGTATAGCATCCATGGCTGCAGGCAGTGGAGCAGGGTTTGGGCTGTGTTGAGATGACCTCTACTGGTCTACTGGGTGAATGACATCACCAAAGCCAGGGTCCATATCCATGAAGCCTTTCTGAGTAGATGTGCTGATCTAGAATCAGTTTCACCTTTTATATCATATTGAATAAGATCAAATGGACAGGTTGGGATCCTACATCAGATCTCCTACTCACATGCTTCGTGGAATAGGGGTTAGATGTTTAGCTAGCATTTCTCATGCACAGTTAAATAAAGGTCAAATAAATGTTTACAAATTAACTGTGAAATACACCATAAGACAACTGTTTCTGTAAATTTCCACAGAACAGGAGAAACAAAGCATTTATAGGAATCAAATCAGATGCAAACTACAAAAAATATAATTTTCATTCACATTTCTTGTAATGGCAGTTGAGTTGATACATAAAGTACAATTTGAATCTGGACTTTCTGCCCAACTTCCTGGTTAATGGGGACACTTCTTGCTGTACTTCCTGGCCACTGGTCACTTCTAGTAATTGTATTTCTATATATAACATCACGAAATACCATCACAAGAATCATATAAAGGACACTTAACTAGTCCTTGTTAAAATTAAATATGAGTTTGGCACATTCTTAATATCTGAAAATGGGAGCAATATCTGCCAAGCCAAGAACATAAATGGACATTAATCAACACTAATATCAGTTATGACATTATTCCATTATCCCTGTGTCAGTACCGAACCAGACACCATACCTTTATGACACATAAAGCCAAATCCTCAGCCTAACGTATTATCGATTGGTCCAACCCTCCAACCAACCGTACCTTTACCCTGTTACAACAAACACAGTGATAGGCTATTCATCTAGCTCACGTCTCCGGGGATGACCATGTATATTAGAAAGGTTGCAATCAAAGGAGAGGCCAATTATTTTGGTGTGTGGGATGAGGTGTGTGTGTGCGTGTGTCTGTGTGTGTTCGAGAGGGCTAACTGATTTCCACAGGGTTCCTTCAGAGGATAGTAGCAGTTTATCAGGAGCTTGTTGGCCCATTATAAGTCAATTGAACTGGTGACACATGAACTTCACAGTATGCAAGCTTTAAAGGCCATAGGTATACAGTTGAAGTCGAAGTTTACATACACTTAGGTTGGAGTCATTAAAACTCGTTTTTCAACCACTCCACAAATGTCTTGTTAACAATCTATAGTTTTGGCGAGTCGGTTAAGACATCTACTTTGTGCAAGACAAGTAATTTTTCCAACAATTGTTTACAGACAGATTATTTCCCTAATAATTCCCTGTATCGCAATTCCAGTGGGTCAGAAGTTTACATACACTAAGTTGAATGTGCCTTTAAACAGCTTGGAAAATTCCAGAAAATGATGTCATGGCTTTAGAAGCTTCTGATAGGCTAATTGACATCATTTGAGTGAATTGGAGGTGTACCTGTGGCTGTATTTCAAAGCATACATTCAAACTCAGTATCTCTTTGCTTGACATCATGGGAAAATCAAAAGAAATCCGCCAAGACTGCAGAAAAAAAGACCTCCACAAGTCTGGTTCATCCTTGGGAGCAATTTCCAATTGCCTGAAGGTACGACATTCATCTGTACAAACAATAGTGTGCAAGTATAAACACCATGGGACCACACAGCCGTCATACCGCTCAGGAAGGAGACGCTTTCTGTCTCCTAGAGATGAACGTACTTTGGTGCGAAAAGTGCAAATCAATCCCAGAGCAACAGCAAAGGACCTTGTGAAGATGCTTGAGGAAACAGGTACAAAAGTATCTATATCCACAGTAAAACGAGTCCTATATCGGTATAACCTGAAAGGCCGCTCAGTAAGGAAGAAACCAGTGCTCCAAAACCGCCATAAAAAAGCCAGACTACGGTTTGCAACTGCACATGGGGGACAAAGATCGTACTTTTGGAGAAATGTCCTCTGGTCTGATGAAACAAAAATAGAACTGTTTGGCCATAATGACCATTGTTTTGTTTGGAGGAAAAAGGGTGAGACTTGCAAGCCGAAGAACACCATCCCAACCGTGAAGCACGGGGGTGGCAGCATCATGTTGTGGGGGTGCTTTGCTGCAGGAGGGACTGGTGCACTTCACAAAATAGATGGCATCATGAGGTAGGACAATTATGTGGATATATTGAAGCAATATCTCAAGACATCTGTCAGGAAGTTGAAGCTTGGTCGCAAATGGGTCTTGCAAATGGACAATGACCCCAAGCATACTTCCAAAGTTGTGGCAAAATGGCTTACAGACAACAAAGTCAAGGTATTGGAGTGGCCATCACAAATCCCTGACCTCAGTCCTATAGAAAATGTGTAGTCAGAACTCAAAAAGTGTGTGCGAGCAAGGAGGCCTACAAACCTGACTCAGTTACACAAGCTCTGTCAGGAGGAATGGGCCAAAATTCACCCAATTTATTGTGGGACGCTTGTGGAAGGCTACCCGAAACGTTTGACCCAAGTTAAACAATTTAAACGCAATGCTACCAAATACTAATTGAGTGTATGTAAACTTCTGACCCACTGGGAATGTGATGAAAGAAATAAAAGCTGAAATAAATTATTCTCTCTACTATTATTCTGACATTTCACATTCTTAAAATAAAGTGTTGATCCTAACTGACCTAAGACAGGGATTTTTACTAGGATTAAACGTCAGGAATTGTGAAAAACTGAGTTGAAATGTATTTGGCTAAGGTGTATGTAAACTAAGGTGTACAGTTGAAGTCGGAAGTTTACATACACCTTAGCCAAATACACACAATAGGTCTCTCTCTCTCTCTCGCTCTCTCTCTCTCTCTCTCTCACAGTTTCAAAGGAATGTAAAGATTAAACACAGCGTGTTGTTCAAGGTTAAACACAACGTGTTGTAAAGGTTAAACACAGCGTGTTGTAAAGGTTTAACACAGCATGTTGATCAGGTTAAACACAGCGTGTTGTAAAGGTTAAACACAGCGTGTTGTAAAGGTTAAACACAGCGTGTTGTAAAGGTTAAACACAGCGTGTTGATCAGGTTAAACACAGTGTGTTGATCAGGTTAAACACAGCGCGTTGTAAAGGTTAAACACAGCGCGTTGTAAAGGTTAAACACAGCGTGTTGTAAAGGTTAAACACAGCGTGTTGATCAGGTTAAACACAGTGTGTTGATCAGGTTAAACACAGCGCGTTGTAAAGGTTAAACACAGCGCGTTGTAAAGGTTAAACACAGCGTGTTGTAAAGGTTAAACACAGTGTGTTGATCAGGTTAAACACAGCATGTTGTAAAGGTTAAACACAGCATGTTGTAAAGGTTAAACACAGCATGTTGTCCAGGTTAAACACAGCGTGTTGATCAGGTTAAACACAGCATGTTGTAAAGGTTAAACACAGCATGTTGATCAGATTAAACACAGCATGTTGATCAGATTAAACACAGCATGTTGTAAAGGTTAAACACAGCATGTTGTAAAGGTTAAACACAGCGTGTTGTAAAGGTTATTCACAGCGTGTTGTAAAGGTTAAACACAGCATGTTGTCCAGGTTATTCACAGCATGTTGATCAGGTTAAACACAGCATGTTGATCAGGTTAAACACAGCATGTTGATCAGATTAAACACAGCATGTTGATCAGGTTAAACACAGCATGTTGATCAGGTTAAACACAGCATGTTGTCCAGGTTATTCACAGCGTGTTGATCAGATTAAACACAGCATGTTGATCAGATTAAACACAGCGTGTTGATCAGATTAAACACAGCATGTTGATCAGGTTAAACACAGCATGTTGATCAGGTTAAACACAGCATGTTGATCAGGTTAAACACAGCATGTTGATCAGGTTAAACACAGCATGTTGATCAGGTTAAACACAGCATGTTGATCAGGTTAAACACAGCATGTTGATCAGGTTAAACACAGCATGTTGATCAGGTTAAACACAGCATGTTGATCAGGTTAAACACCGCATGTTGATCAGGTTAAACACAGCATGTTGATCAGGTTAAACACAGCATGTTGATCAGGTTAAACACAGCATGTTGATCAGGTTAAACACAGCATGTTGATCAGGTTAAACACAGCATGTTGATCAGGTTAAACACAGCATGTTGTAAAGGTTAAACACAGCGTGTTGTAAAGGTTATTCACAGCGTGTTGTAAAGGTTAAACACAGCATGTTGATCAGGTTAAACACAGCATGTTGATCAGATTAAACACAGCGTGTTGACCAGGTTAAACACAGCATGTTGATCAGGTTAAACACAGCATGTTGATCAGGTTAAACACAGCATGTTGTAAAGGTTAAACACAGCGTGTTGTAAAGGTTATTCACAGCGTGTTGATCAGGTTAAACACAGTGTGTTGATCAGGTTAAACACAGCATGTTGTAAAGGTTAAACACAGCATGTTGTAAAGGTTAAACACAGCATGTTGTCCAGGTTATTCACAGCATGTTGATCAGGTTAAACACAGCGTGTTGATCAGGTTAAACACAGCATGTTGATCAGGTTAAACACAGCATGTTGTAAAGGTTAAACACAGCATGTTGATCAGGTTCAACACAGCATGTTGATCAGGTTAAACACAGCATGTTGTAAAGGTTAAACACAGCGTGTTGTAAAGGTTATTCACAGCGTGTTGATCAGGTTAAACACAGCATGTTTATCAGGTTCAACACAGCATGTTGATCAGGTTCAACACTGCATGTTGATCAGATAAAACACAGCATGTTGTAAAGGTTAAACACAGCATGTTGTAAAGGTTAAACACAGCTTGTTGATCAGGTTAAACACAGCATGTTGATCAGGTTCAACACAGCATGTTGATCAGATTAAACACAGCATGTTGATCAGGTTAAACATAGCATGTTGATCAGGTTCAACACAGCATGTTGTAAAGGTTAAACACAGCGTGTTCTAAAGGTTATTCACAGCGTGTTGATCAGGTTAAACACAGCATGTTGATCAGGTTCAACACAGCATGTTGATCAGGTTCAACACAGCATGTTGATCAGGTTAAACACAGCATGTTGTAAAGGTTAAACACAGCATGTTGTAAAGGTTAAACACAGCATGTTGATCAGGTTCAACACAGCATGTTGATCAGATAAAACACAGCGTGTTGATCAGGTTAAACACAGCGTGTTGTAAAGGTTAAACAGAGTGTGTTGATCAGGTTAAACAGCGTGTTGATCAGGTTAAACACAGCGTATTGTAAAGTTTGAAATCCTGGCCAATGGTGTGCCTATGACATGTACACACACACGTGCTGTCTCGTGCTTTATAGGGTCTTTATAGGGACCTCCTTGGATCCCACATGGAGACCTCCCTGTACAACAACTGTGTAGCGGACACTCAATTACACCCCTCTCTCTCTGCCCCACCTTCTTTAGTCATCCACCTCCTTTTCCTTGTTGTTTTGTTTATCTGACGTCTTGCTCTTGACACTTCTCCCTCTGTCTCCCTCCCTCTCTATTTCTGTCTCGCTCCCTCTCTCCTCAGCCATTTCTCCCTCTGTCTCTCTCTCACTCTTTTTCCACTCTCTCTCCCTCTCCTTCTCTTTCCCCTCTCTCTCATTCCCTTGGCTGCCTCCTCTCTCTCTCTCTCTCTCTCTCTCACTTTCTCTCCCTCACTCTCTCCCAAACACAGCCATCCACACACCCTTTTAGGAATGTCTCTCTAACTTTCTGTCTTGCCTCTCGTTCCCCTGTACTCCCTTTATCTCTGTCTGCCCTTTTTCTGCTCTCTCTCTCTCTCTCTCTCTCCCTCTCCCTCTCTTACCCTCTCTCTCTCAAACCCTTGGTTGATTAATCTCTCTCTCTCTTTCTCTCTCTCCCTCTCTTTCCCTCTCTCTCAAACCCTTAGTTGACTCATCTCTCTCTCTGTCTTTCACTCTTTCCCTCTCTCTCAAACCCTTGGTTGACTCACCTCCCTCCCTCCCTCCCTCCCTCCCTCCCTCCCTCCCTCCCTCCCTCCCTCCCTCCCTCCCTCCCTCCCTCCCTCCCTCCCTCCCTCTCTTTCCCTCTCTCTCAAACTCTTGGTTGACTCATCTTTCTCTCTCTCTTTCTCACATGGTCTCTTTCTCTTTCTCTCTCTCTGACTTTCTCTCTATCGCTCTCTCACTTTATCTCTCTCTCCTGGGCTGTCTCCCCTCTCACCACAAAGCTTGGGAGCTGACTCCCCCTTCAGTCCTGTCACTCACTCAGGTGAAGGGGGTGCTCTGAAAGGGGACCTATAGTAGCTCCATCGAGCCCTCCATGCTCCAGGCTCTTTAATGGGCCACACTGGGAGGAAAGGCTGTCCCATAGCATCTGCCTTTGTCCCTTCCAACAACCCCCTCCTGCCCTCCCCTGGCAGCCAAAGAATGAGCCCCTGGTGAATAGAGGAGGATGTTCGTCTCTATTAAGGGGCATCTCTTCAGTCTGCTGCCCAACAAGGCTTCACACAAAGCTTTTAATTCACAGGGGCAAGCTTTTCTCCTCCTCCTCTTCCTCCTCCATCCTCCTCCATCTCCTCCTCCTTGCTTTTCTCTGGCTGTCCTCTTCTATTGCTCTCTGTCACTTGTTCTCTTTTGAGAGGAATTAGAGCCATTTTTGACAGATAGGAGTTTTTTGTGTTGAATGTATCTTTGGGGTTTTGTAGTCGGCTAAAGGGGTTCATCCTGCTGTCAAGGTTTCTTAAGGTTGTGAATGGGTTTGAATGAGGTTTGCTCTCTGCAGGGTGTTTCAGGGTTTCTGGGCTTTGAGAGAGAGGTCGCAGACGGGGTTGAACCGAGGTCTGTCCATCCCGAGACATACAAACGCTCTTGTGTTTGTGTGTGTGAATGTGTATGCGTGTTTGTGTGTGTGTTTGTGTGTGTGTTTGTGTCATCTCTTACTTTGTTGATTGAGAAAACGGATGCATTATTTATTATCATAAGTTATACATTCCTATTACAATGTTTGCCCAGGACAAAGTGGAGAAAACAATCCAAGCCAAGCTCCAACATCAGCAGAGCTGAGGCACATTGGGGAAGATTTCCAGAGACCGGGAGAAGTGGAGAACCTTTGTTGCGGAGCAATGCACCAGCCGATGAGACAGAAGAGTGAGCCATTACAATACTCTCTCCCTTCAACGTTTTCTACAGACAGAGAGAAATAGAGAGAGAGAGAGAGAGAGAGAGAGAGAGAGAGAGAGAGAGAGAGAGAGAGAGAGAGAGAGAGAGAGAGAGAGAGAGAGAGAGGAGAGGAGAGGAGAGGAGAGGAGAGGAGAGGAGAGGAGAGGAGAGAGAGAGAGAGAGAGAGAGAGAGAGAGAGAGCTCTGTTTTAGCACTGTGAGGGGTTGTGTACTGCAGTTGCATATTTGAGGTGTCAGTATAACTAGTGAGAGAACCAGAACCAGAGGGAGAATCAGAACCAGAGGGAGAACCAGAACCAGAGGGAGAATCAGAACCAGAGGGAGAACCATAACCAGAGGGAGAACAAGAACCAGAACCAGAGGGAGAAGAAGAACCAGAGGGGGAATCAGAACCAGAACCAGAGGGAGAACCAGAACCAGAGGGCGAATCAGAACCAGAAGGAGAACCAGAACCAGAGGGAGAATTAGAACCAGCGAAGGCCCTTAATTAAAGATATGAAATGCCGGTGTCAAACTGTACATCAACACACACAACAACAACAGTAAATAACTACCTCGTCATGTACGCATCACTTTTTCATTCCAGGAACTGCATTGCAAATGTCTTGACCAAATTAGCTAGCCAAATGTCACCTAAGTTTGTGTGTGTGTGTCTGTGTGTGTGCACATGCACTTAGATGTGTGTGTGTGTGTATGTGTGTGTGTGTCTGTCTCTGTTTCTCTGTGTGAGAGAATGTGTGTACGTCTCTAGGACAAAGAATAATGAAATACACGATATATGCACATATACACACATTCACAAACATACTCTCCCATCCTGGGCTTCAAAGGCTCTTTGATCACGATGCTGTCATCTCATATCTCCAATCCTTCTTCATCAGAAGAATATCATATCTGACGGCTTTGACTTTCATTTGGCGTTCGCTCCTCAAACCTAGAATAAGAAGTCAGTTATGTTCATGTGCATCTAGTCAAAGTTTTGTCACTTTAAGCCGCCCACGTCTACGGGAGAGTATGTACAGTAGGAAACAGAATAGTATAATATAGAGCAATATCAAAAAAATGCACACAACCCCCCCACAGACGCACACAGACAAACACACACATACAAGTACGCATGCAAAACAACAGGCATGCATGCACACACACGCATGTACGCACACACGTACATACACAGGCCGTGTAGGAAACGCCATAATTTTGAGTATCCGATAAAACAAAGTTTTATAGTAAGTGACATTTTTTAAATATAGTATGCTTTAAATGCCAGGATGTCATTTTTCATCAAGTAGAATTTACTGTTAGCCAGCAGATTCCGGCCCTACCGTTATTCTTGTTTACACAGAGTTGCACTGGGGTCAGAACGCAATCATGGTAACATTAAGACACTGTGGAGCCAGACTGCCTTTTTGGAATGACAGTGTCAGCTAATCAGCTCCTTTGATTTTCAACACAATGTGCCATTCCATAATGGCTGCTGTTACTACCGCTAGCTAGCATGACGATTAAAAGGGAAGTTTTCTTGGAAAACTAGCAGTATTTCAAGCTTCTCGATGGAGCAGTGTGAACAACGGTAACATTTGGAGTAGAGTGGCATATCCCATCCCTGCATTGAGGTACGTTTTCCGACCCATATCGCGCGCCGGCTCAACGGTGTCTTATTAACGCAACCATGATTGCATTCGGACACAGTGCAGATCAATGCAGAAAGTTGTCAAAAGTAAGAGAGAATATCTTTAAACAATACACATTTATTTATAAAGCCCATTTTTACATCAGCAGCTGTCACAAAATGCTTGTACAGAAACTCTAAAAGAGAGTCTAAAACCCCAAACAGCAAGCAATGCAGATGTAGAAGCACGGTGGTTAGGAAAAACTCCCTAGAAAGGCCAGAACCTAGGAAGAAACCTAGAGACGATCCAGGCTCTGAGGGGTGGCCAGTCCTCTTCTGGTTGTGCTGGGTAGAGACTAGAGTACATGGCCATTAAGGCCAGATTGTACAGTTACATTCTAGATGATTCTGTGCTTCCAACGTTGTGGCAACACTTTGGGGAAGGCCCTTTTCCTGTTTCAACATGACAATGTCCTCTTGCACAAAGTGTGATCTTTAAAGAACTGGCCCACAGAGCCTTGACCTCAACCTCATCCAACACCTTCGGGATGAATTGGAAGGCTGACTGCGAGCCAGGCCTAATTGCCCAACCTCACTAATGCTCTTGTGGCTGAATGGAAGCAAGTACCTGCAGCAATGTTTCAACATCTAGTGGAAAGCCTTCCCAGAATAGTGGAGGCTGTTGTGGCAGCAAAGGTGGTACCAACTCTTTATTAATGCCCATGATTTTGGAATGAGAAGTTCGACGAGCAGGTGTCCACATACTTTTGGTCATGCGGTGTAGATTATTGCGGCATAGATCTTTGAAAGGCCCCATTGTGTCATATCAATCAATCAATCAATCAAATATTCATAAAGTCCTTTTTACATCAGCAGATGTCACAATGTGCTATACAGAAACCCAGCATAAAACCCCAAACAGCAAGCAATGCAGATGTAGAAGCATGCAGTTACTGTAAGTGAGCATCTCAGTTGTTCTGTATGACCCTGAGAATAGTTTGTTTTCAAAATGTCTAACAACCATGATGATTGCTCATGTCCACAAAAGGGGAAAACTAAGTTAGAATAGGAAATATGACTACAGGAAACATGAGACTAATAAGACTACAGGAAATATGAGTTAGGCTGATCTGTCAGAATACATGTATGTATCATTCACCTCTAAAATAAACCCTTTCCTGGAGTCAGTTTGTTCCCAGGGACACTACCAAACATCTATGAAACTTACCATACTTTATGTGATCCAAGACCTGTATGGTGGGGAAAACTATGAAGGGGAAAAGAGATCACTGTTACAGCGTAATAAACACACAAATCACATTATATAAACACTGGACATATGTCAACAGTCAAGTTGTGTTGAAGAAATATATACATTTTGCGAATTTATCCACAGATTTTATCCAGAGTTGGATTAGATAGAAGAGGGATATACTGTAGCATGGAACGTAAAGTTGCATAGGCGAGGTTTGAATCTCTGCCTTCAGGATTAAGTGTAGACCAGGGGTGACATGATCTTCATCAGTTTTTAAAACTGCTGGGACTGGGTGTGTATATTTACTGCAGTCATGTCTTACCTTGTGTGTGCTATTACTTGCATTGTATTATTTTGTATGCAGTCCAACAAATGCAGTAATTATGTTTTGTATTTTTTACTGCAAAATCTGTCTAGACCGACAGCAGTTTCTAATACTCCAGGATGTACAGTGCATTTGGAAAGTACTCAGACACCTTGACTTTTTCCACATTTTATTACATTACAGCCTTATTCTAAAATTGATTAAATAAAAAATGGGCATCACCAATATACACACAATATCCCATAATGCCAAAGCAAAAACAGCTTTTTAGAAATGTACATAAGTATTCAGATTCTTTGTTATGAGACTCGAAATTCAGCTCAGGTGCATCCTGTTTCCATTGATCATCCTTGAGATGTTTCTACAACTTGATTGGAGTCCACCTGTGGTAATGTAACGGTTTTCTTCTGTTGAGGGAGAGGAGGACCAAAATGCAGCGTGGTTAGTGTTCAACATCTTTAATATAGACGATAAACGAGAACACTACAAAATACAAAACAACAAATGTGAAAACCAAAACAGTCCTATCTGGTGCAATGACACAAAGACAGAAGACAACCACCCACAAAACCCAACACAAAACAGGCTACCTAAATATGGTTCCCAATCAGAGACAATGACAAACACCTGCCTCTGATTGAGAACCATATCAGGCCAAACAACAAACCCAACATAGAAACACAAAACATAGAATGCCCACTGAGCTCACGTCCTGACCAACACTAAAACAAAGAAAACACAAAAGAACTATGGTCAGAACGTGACAGGTAATTTCAATTGATTGGACATGATTTGGAAAGGCACACACCTGTCTATATAAGGTCCAACAGTTGACAGTGCATGTTAGAGCAAAAACCAAGCCATGAGCTCGAAGAAATTGTCCGTAGGCAGGATTGTGTAGAGAGACAGATCTGGGGAAGGGTAAAAAAAAATGTCTGCAGCATTGAAGGTGCCCAACAACACAGTGGCCTCCATCATTCTTAAATGGAAGAAGTTTGGAACCACAAAGACTCTTCCTAGAGCTGGCCGCCCAGCCAAACTGAATAATCGGGGGAGAGGGGCCTTGTTCAGGGAGGTGACCAAGAACCCGATGGTCACTCTAGAGTTCTTCAGTGGAGATGGGAGAACCTTCCAGAAGGACAACCATGTCTGCAGCACTCCCCCAATCACATGACAGACCGCTTGGAGTTTGCCAAAGCCACCTGAAGGACTCTCAGACCATGAGAAACAAGATTATCTGGTCTGGTGAAACCAAGATTGCTATGTGGCATTAATGCAGGCATCACATCTGGAGGAAACCTGGCACCATCACTACGGCAGCGTTTTTCAGCAGCAGGGAATGGCAGACTAGTCAGGGTCGAGGGAAAGATGAACGGAGCAAAGTAGAAAAGAGAGATCCTTGATGATAAGCTGCTCCAGAGCGCTCAGGACCTCAGACTGGTGTCATGTATACTCCCTCTCCGGCACTCGATGTCGTCAGGTTGCTCATTATTACGCACACCTGTCACCATCGTTACGCGCATCAGTGCCTCATCAGACTCACCTGGACTCAATCACCTGCCTGATTACTTTCCCTGTATATGTCACTCCCTTTTGTTCTTTCCCGAGGCGTTATTGTTTCTGTTCCAGTGTTCATGTCTGTAAGCTACCTGTGTTTCTTGTTTTGTTTCTATGTTCATTTATTCATTAAATACACTCCCTGAACTTGCTTCCCAACTCCCAACGTACACGTTTACAACTAGGGTGAACATTCACCTTCCAACAGGACAACGACCCGAAGCACACAGCCAAGACAACGCTGATTTGGCTTCGGGACAAGTCTCTGAATGTCCTTGAGTGGCCCAGCCAGAGCACAGACTTGAACCCGATCGAATATCTCTGGAGAGACCTGAAAAAAGCTGTGAAGCAACGCTCCCCATCCAACCTGACAGAGCTTGAGAGGATCCGCAGAGAAGAATGGGAGAAACTCCCCAAATACAGAGTGCCAAGCTTGTAGCGTCATTCCCAAGAAGACTCGAGGCTGTAATCTCTGCCAAAGGTGCTTCAACAAAGTACTGACTAAAGGGTCAGAATGCCTATGAAAATGTGATATTTCAAAAACTTTTTTTATTTTTGAATTAGCAACATTTTCAGCAAACCTGTTTTTGCTTTGTCATTGTGGGGTATTGTGTGTAGATTGATGAAGAAAAACAACTATTTAATCCATTTTAGAATAAGGCTGTAACGTAATTATTTTGTGGAAAATGTCAAGGGGTGTCAGGCTGTGTATGAAGGCGAAGTCAGATGCAGGAGAGCAGAGTATGATTAAATAAAACGCACTTTATTATAGTTCCAAACCGGGAGCACAACAACAAAAAAACGCGCTCAAAAAAACAGAACAATAAAGTAAAGCGCTTAACAACCACAACATAACATGAAAATAATTACACACAAAACAGAGGGTTAAATACAAGTTGATTGATTGGGGAAATGCAAACCAGGTGTGTATGAAAACAAGACAAGACAAATGGATAAAAATGGAGCAGCGATGGCTAGAAAGCCGGTGACATAGATCACCGATCGCCGAACGCCGCCCGAACAAGGAGAGGAGCCGAAGTTGTGACAAGGTGTCTGAATACTTTTAAAATGTACTGTATTCTGATCAACTGGCTTGTTCTTGTGTCAGGAAAAGGACCTAATTAATCAGATAATATACCTGGCCATTACAACAGATCAAAGATTTCTGATCAAATTCGCAGTTACTGCGTTTTGCCTCTGTAGGTTAGTATGGTTCTTGCAGTATTTTGTATTTTCACAATTTTGGAGAACTAATTGCAAATCTGTCCAATATGTTTCTGTTTTGAACAGGCTTCAAGACAAATGAGCTGAAATCTCCTACTAATGAACCGGTCATGTACACCATAATTCAAGCTGGCTGTTGTTAAAACACATCTGATTTACACAACCTGAATAGTGTGTCTCAGCTAAAGGAGTCCCCGAAGTGAGTATTAAGGAAACAATGGTTCCCTCTTGATTCAGGCCCTATGTTTATTCTCCATTTACAAGCACCAAATGCACAGAGACACCTTAAATGCCATGTTGTTTTATTACACTCAGGCTTTGGGCTGCACGCACCCCGAAAATAGCTCCCCCTGGACCTCAACATGCAGGAACCTTTTAGATCTGACAGCAAGGCTCTTAACTAAACCATTGGGCCTTTCCTAGAGGGACAGAAGCTAAGGGACATTACATTCATCAAATAGCTTGTTGTTTTTCTCCCTCTCTCTGAACTGGAAAGAGATACCAACATCTCTGGATTAATGGAGAGATGGAAAGAGAGGGAGAAAAGAGAGAAAAGAGGGGGCTATTGCTGCTGGAGCCGCTGAACATGGCCTAACATAACTGAAGGAGCTTCTCTGAACATTTGCTTGTGTTTTCATACATGTTGTTTTTGTTCCAGACAGTGTATACATGTAATTAAACGATACAATGTGATCCGCTTTTCTCAATACAGTATTCATGCCATAAGGTTTTATTTCCCAGCGATTGATCTAGTTGAAACTGTGATTGCACTGATGTAAATAGTTCCAGTGTAACCCTGCAATTAAAGACTTGCTCCCAAATTTTGGCGATTAGCAAGTCTTTCTAAAACCTCCCAATTTGGGCTGGATGTGTCAAGGTGTAGTTCATACATGCATAATCTATAAGCAGATTTACTGTCTTACCTCAATTAGCCACGAAATCCCTAGATTGAATGCTGCTGTTTTCTGGAAGCTGTGCAGCACCATTTCCCCTACATTTTCTCACACATGGGCCTGCCCCCTAGCAATTTGAGTTCCAGCCAATGAGCTTCAGCCCCTCACCAATTGAGTGACAGCTAGCAAGATGCACAAACTGAAGAGTGAGAGAGCAAAGAAATGGTGAACATATATTTACATATGTGACGTAGTACGCAATGTTCGGGGACCACTTTTGACTCGTGAAAGCTACTTTCAGAACTACTGGCTAAAAGGTTGACAAAAGTACTTTCTTCAAGATGTTCAAATGTTCAGCAGGGTCAAATAATAATCACAGTGGTTATAGAGGGTCCAACAGGTCAGCACCTCAGGAGTAAATGTCAGTTAGCTTTACATAGCCGAGCATTCAGAGGTCGCGACAGCAGGTGCGGTGGGGGGAGGGGGGTGGAGCATACCTAAGCTCACACAGGACACCAGATAAGTGGAAAATGCCGCCGACGGACAGGGCTGCAGTGCTTCTAGCTCTTAGGAAACTTTGCAGTATTTTGTTTTTTTATGTGTTATTTTAAGCATTATTAGCGCATTCATTTTTTTGTGTTATTACATACTGCCGGGAAGAACTTTGGATATCAGAGCGATGGTAACTCACAAGCATTGCCAGCATTACGAAAAGGAATACGACTTTACCGAATCGGATCCTATATTCGAACCCTCCAGGGTAATTGTACTGATTTCAGAGGCTGTTCCAAAACACCGCAGGTGGAAAAGAGGTACACGGACTTCTAGTCTGACTCAGGAGGCGCACACCACCCACCGCTTCCGAGTATGCTACTCGCTAATGTTCAGTCTCTGGATAATAAAGTTGACAAGCTTATGGAGAGGATTTCCTTCCAGAGAGACATCAGGGATTGTAACATACTCTATTTCATGGAAATATGGCTCTCTCCATTCAGGGTTCTCAGTTCATTGCGACAGGAATACATATCTCACCAGGAAGAAGAAGGGCAGGGGTGTATGTTTCCTGATTAACTACTCATGGTGTGATTGTGATAACATATAGGAACTCAAGTCCTTTTGTTCACCCGACCTAGAATACCTCACAATCAAATGCCGACCGTATTACCTCCAAAGAGAATTCTCTTCTGTTATAGTCACAGCCGTGTATATTCTCCCTCAAACCGATACCACGAAGGCCCTCAAAGAACGTCACTGGACTTTATGCAAACTGGAAACCACATATCCTGAGGCCGCATTTGTTGTATCTTTGGATGCTAAGGACTATTCAACGCTGGTCTGACCAATTGGAATCCGCGCTTCAAGATTGTTTTGATCACACGGACTGGCATATGTTCCGGGTAGCCTCTGTGAACAACATAGACGAATACACTGGTGACTGAGTTTAGCAGGAGGTATACAGGAGATGTTGTACCCACTGTGACTATTAAAACCTACCCTAACCAGAAACTGTGGATAGATGGCAGCATTCGCGCAAAACTGCGCAAACCATCGCATTTAATCATGGCAAGGTGACTGGGAATATGGCCGAATACAAACAGTGTAGTTATTCCCTCCTTAAGGCAATCAAACAGGCAAAACGTCAGTATAGAGAAAAAGTGGAGCCGTAATTGAGGCTCAGACATGAGACGTATGTGGCAGAGTCTACAGACAATCACGGACTACAAAGGGAAAACCAGCCACATCGCAGACACCGACATCTTTCTTCTGGACAAGCTAAACACCTTCTTCGCCCGCTTTGAGGATAACAAAGTGGGCCGCTACCAAGGACTGGGGGCTCTCCTTCTCCATGGCCGACGTGAGTAAGACATTTAAGCGTGTTAACCCTCGCAAGGCTGCCGGCCCAGATAACATCCCTAGCCGTGCCCTCAGAGCATACGCAGACCAGCTGGCTGGAGTGTTTACGGACATATTAAATATCTCCCTATCCCAGTCTGTTGTCCCCACATGCTTCAAGCTGTCCACCATTGTTCTTGTCCCAAAAAAGCAAAGGTAACTGCATTAAGTGACTATCGCCCCGTAGCACTCACTTCTGTCATCATGAAGTGCTTTGAGAGACTAGTCAAGGAGAGACTAGTCCCCCCAATTTTTGGGGGGAGTGGCCTCCCGGTCTTTAGTGCCAGCCGTGACCCTGTGTAATCCCGGGCCCTCTTTCTCGCTGCCTCCGCCCTCCTCTCTGCTTCCACCTGCTCCCACGGCAGGCGATCCTTTCCGGCCAGGATTTCCTCCCACGTCCAGGATCCCTTGCCGTCCAGGATGTCATCCCATGTCCAGTCCTACTTTTTCCCACGCTGCTTAGTCTTTTGGTGGTGGGTAGTTCTGTCACGCCCGTTGCTGGAAGAAGACCAGCGTGTTGAGCGTACATTTATTTTTATTTAAGATAAATGTTGCCAACAAAACAACAAAACAAGAAAACGACCGTGAAGCTCAACAGGGCTAAGTGCCACAAACAAAGTTAACTACCCACAAAGACAGATGGGAAAAAATGGCTACCTAAGTATGGTTCCCAATCAGAGATAACGATAGACAGCTGTCCCTGATTGAGAACCATTCCCGGCCAAAACAAAGAAATACAAAAACATAGAAAATAGAACATAGAATGCCCACCCCACATCACACCCTGACCAAACCAATTAGAGAAATAAAACAGCTCTCTAAGGTCAGGGCGTGACAATGTCACAATTTGCTATACAGAAACCCTGCCTAAAAACCCAAACAGCAAGCACTGCAGATGTAGAAGCATGCAGTTACTGTAAGTGAGCATCTCAGCTGTGCTGTATGACCCTGAGAATAGTTTGTTTTCAAAATTCCTAACAACCATTCTGATTGCTCATGTCCACAAAAGGGGAAAACTAAGTTAGAATAGGAAATGTTTTATGAACAATGTTGCATTATAATACCTCTATACTGAGAGAAAAAGGAGAACCAGTTATCTAGCAATATATTACAATATTTATTGGTGAGGCAAAGATGGCGATAGTGAGCCACCTGAGACAAGCCTTGACGAAGACAATGTGAGCAAAACACTTGTAAGACTACAGGAAATATGAGTTAGGCTGATCTGTCAGAATACATGTATGTATCATTCACCTCTAAAATAAACCCTTTCCTGGAGTCAGTTTGTTCCCAGGGACACTACCAAACATCTATGAAACTTACCATACTTTATGTGATCCAAGACCTGTATGGTGGGGAAAACTATGAAGGGGAAAAGAGATCACTGTTACAGCGTAATAAACACACAAATCACATTATATAAACACTGGACATAAAGGTGACATATGTCAACAGTCAAGTTGTGTTGAAGAAGTATATACATTTTGCGAATTTATCCACAGATTTTATCCAGAGTTGGATTAGATAGAAGAGGGATATACTGTAGCATGGAACGTAAAGTTGCATAGGCGAGGATTGAATCTCTGCCTTCAGGGTTAAGTGTAGACCAGGGGTGGCATGATCTTCATCAGTTTTTAAAACTGCTGGGACTGGGTGTGTATATTTACTGCAGTCACGTCTTACCTCGTTTTGATGAATCACCCTGCTGTCTTCCCATTTATGCTTTTTGTCCTGGTTGGAACCCAAGGCAGCGTCAAGGCATTGCGGTCCTGTGACAATGATATGAAGAGGGAGAGGGGGGTGTATGTGGGCCTTTTAATGGTAAAGATATCACTAACATTATTCTAAGACCTTTCTTGTGGAGATGTTAGGAGTTGTTATTAGGCTTTTCGTGGCTGCTGTTTTGGTACATCATTATGTTCAAAATCGCCACTTGACCTGGATATCATGCACATAAGAAAAGATACGCAATTTATGGAGGCTTCATCATACCACTGACCCAGAAAAACCAAGGCATTTCTAGGTTCGGTGCTGCAATACTTCAATCCTCAGGGAGGTAGTAGCAACGCTAACTAAGCCATCCGCTTCATTTGGCAACAGTCTATCAGAGAGTGATGTGTGTGTGTGTGTGTGTGTGTGTGTGTGTGTGTGTGTGTGTGTGTGTGTGTGTGTTTGTGTGTGTGTGTGAGCATGCGCTTAGTCATGTGTTGCCTTAAGCAGCAGCAGCAGATTAGAAGCAGAGTGTGCTTCATTAGTTATTCATTAGTTATTTTGAGAAAGGACAGAGCAAGAGGGGCAAAAGAGAGAGAGGAGGAGGAATAGAGGAGGAAGAGAGAAGAGGAGGGAGAAGTGAGAGGTGGAGGAAGAGAGAGAAGAGGAGGTAGAAGAGAGAAGAGGAGGAAGAGAGAGGATGAGGAAGAGAGAGGAGGAGGAAGAGAGAGGAGGAGGAAGAGAGAAGAGGAGGAGGAGAGGAGAGGAGAGGAGGAGGGGAAAGAGAGAGCGAATTCAGCCAGAAGAGGTCTAGTTGTTGACAAGACACTCAACACGAGGACAGCAACTGTAGGCCCTACTAGGCTGATAGCACGCCAAACAACTACATTACGGTAACATATTGGACTTTGATCCAACCAGGGCATCTGTCATGATTGACGTGAAAGCTTTGAATCTGTGACACCTGTGTAAATCTGCAAAATTTGCCAAGTGACATAAACCCTAGTGCCATTTTTACATTTTAAGAACCAACGTCACTCTTATTGCTGCCATTAGTACAATAGTGTTATGTCATTTGTCATAAACTAACATCAAATCAAATTTTAGTGGTCGTGTATACAGATTTGCAGATGTTATTGCAGGTGGAGCGAAATTCTTGTGTTTCTAGCTCAAACAGAGCAGTGATACCCAGCAATTAAATGTAATCAACTATGCACACATAATAATTAAGAAATATAATAATTAATAATAAAAAAATATACACTGTATATATATATATATATATATATATATATATATATATATATATTCGGGTCTCTTACATTGCTCGTTCTGATATTTCTTAATTATTATGTGTGCATAGTTGATTAAATTTAATTGCTAGGTATCACTGCTCTGTTGAAGCTAGAAACACAAGAATTTCGCTTTACCTGTGATAAAATCAGAAAATCTGTATACGCGACCAATAAAATGTGATTTGATTTGATGTTAGTTTATGACAAATGACATAACACTATTGCACTAAAGGCAGCAATAAGGGTGACTTTGGTTCTTAAAATGTAAAAATAGAACTATGGTTTATGTCACTTGGCAAATTTAGCCGATACACAGGTGTCACAGATTCAAAGCATTCACATCAATCATGACAGATGCCCTGGATGGATCAAAGTCCAATATGTTAACGTAATGTAGTTGTTTGGCGTGCTATCAGCCTAGTAGGGCCTACAGTTGCTGTCCTCGTGTCCTGTCAACAACTAGAGCTCTTCTGGATCAATTCACTCTCTCTTTCCCCTCCTCTCCTCTCCTCCTCCTCCTCCTTCTCTTTCTTCCTCTTCTTCCTCCTCTCTTCCACCTCCTCTTTAAAAATAAAAAACGGAAATATTCAGACCCTTTACCCAGTACTTTATTGAAGTACCTTTGGCAGCGATTCTTGGGAAGAGACGCTACAAGCTTGGCATACCTGTATTTGGGGAGTTTCTCCCATTCTTTTCTGCAGATCATCTCAAGCTCTGTCAGATTGGATGGGGAGCGTCACTGCACAGCTATTTTCAGGTCTTTCCAGAGCTCCGGCGGGGCCCCTTCAGAGTCTTGTCCCAAAGCCATTCTTGGGTTGTCTTGGGTGTGTGCTTAGGATCGTTGTCCTGTTGGAAGGTTAACCTTTGCCCCAGTCTGAGGTTCTGAGTGTTCTGGAGCAGGTTGTCATCAAGGATCTCTCTGTACTTTGCTCCGTTCATCTTTCCCTCTATCCCGACTAGTCTCCCAGTTCCTGCCGCTAAAAAACATCCCACAGCATGATGCTGCCACCACCATGCTTCACCGTAGGGATGATATCAGGTTTCCTCCAGACGTGACGCTTGGCATTCAGGTCAAAGAGTTCAATCTTGGTTTCATCAGACCAGAGAATCTTCTTTCTCATGGTCTGAGAGTCTTTAGGTGCCTTTTGGCAAACTCCAAGCGGGCTGTTATGTGCCTTTTACTGAGGAGTGGCTTCCGTCTGGCCACTCTACCATAAAGGCCTGATTGGAGAGGAGTGGAATGGTGGAGTGCTGCAGAGATGGTTGTCATTCTGTAAAGTTCTCCCATCTCCTCAGAGGAACTATGGAGCTCTGTCAGAGTGACCATCGGGTTCTTGGTCACCCGCCCTTCTTCCCTGATTGCTCAGTTTGGCTGGGCGGACAGCTCTAGGAAGAGTCTTGGTGGTTCCAAACTTCTTCCATTTAAGAATGATGGAGGCCACTGTGTTGTTGGGGACCTTCAATGCTGCAGAAATTAGTTGGTTCCTCGACACAATCCTGTCTCGGAACTCTATGGACAATTCGTTCGACCTCATGGCTTGGTTTTTGCTCTGACATGCACTGTCAACTGTGGGACCTTATATAGACAGGTGTGTGCCTTTCCAAATCATGTCCAATCAATTGACTTTACCACAGGTGGACTCCAATCAAGTTGTAGAAACATCTCAAGGATGATCAGTGGAAATAAGATGCACCTGAGCTCAATTTCAAGTCTCATAGCAAAGGGTCTGAATACTTATGTAAATAAGGTATTACTGTTTTTTAGTTTTGATACATTTGCAAACATTTCTAAAAAGCTGTTTTCGCTTTGGCATTATGGGATATTGTGTGTATATTTTTATATACATTTTAGAATAAGGCTGTAATGTAACAAAATGTGGAAAAAGTCAAGGGGAGTGTAAAGATAGTATACGAATATAAAAGGTGTACAGCAGTAGTTATATGGGATAAGACATGAATAGAACACAGTATATACCGTACGTTTTAAAGTGGGTGAAATTGCATGTAAACATTATTAGTGACCATCTATTTCAAATAATCATCTCATCATCAAGCTTTGTGCACCCCTGGGAGGCCCCAGGACCGAGTTGAGGAAACCCTGTCCTACAGGATATGCAGGCCATGTTACTCATTCTTGTGTCAGAGACGTTATGAGCAAGTGTCTGCTTGTCCTACCACTCGCCTTCGAAAGCTGTGGGCCTCCGAATCAGTGCGATGCAACTAATTTTTCTGGGGAAAATATGTTTCACAACATGCACAGCCCCAGGGCATACAAGGCATTACACAAATCACCAGAGCACAACTATTGGGAATATCTCTGAACAAGAGTTCCTTTATGAGAATGTATCTATCCTTTAACTGTTGCTTGGCTAAAAGTCAGAGAGAGGTTAACATGTCAGTCTATCAATGCATAGCCTACTACAGAATGTACTGTGCTACACAGCTTTTTACAGTATGGACTGTATATATGTTGGTAGGTTTGAAGGACACTGGGGTTATTGTATGGTAATTTTGACCTAATCGTTTTTTTATGTTAGGTTTTATAAGGAAGGTCAACACACAAGATTACAGTTCAAAGAGATTTCTTGTAGATATTCTTGATGTAGAATGTCAAATTGATGTGTATAAATACATTTTTTATTGCCTTGATTTCACTTTTAAAATAAACAAATGAAATCAGTCAGGTGAGCTCTGACAAAACATGTTTGCCAAGTTATCCTCAGTCTGAACTGTTGACACAAGATACTTTATGATAACCATCCTTCCTTGCATAGTTCTCAACCAATGATCTGCTCCCAAGTGGCGCAGCGGTCTAAGGCACTGCATCTCAGTGCAAGAGGCGACACTACAGTCCCTGGTTTGAATTCAGGCTGAATCACATCCGGCTGTGTTTGGGAGTCCCATAGGGAGATTGGCCCAGCGTCATCCGGGATTGCCTGGGGTAGGCCGTCGTTCTAAATAAGAATTTGTTCTTAACTGACTTGCCTAGTTAAATAAAGGTTAAACATATATTTTATTAAAGATGTCTGAACATAGTCTATACAGTAATCGTTATATGCATAATTCAAAACAGTCACATAGAATAATCTAAACAACCTATGCGATCATACAATAATACAACAATACAAGTTGATAAATAAAATATGTTTGGTGTATATCATCAAGATAAAAAAGTGTGATATGGAAGTTACATAAATTAACTTTGTAGGTCCTAAATTATATCTGTATCGAAAGTGCATGACCATGCTTCACGTGACTGTAAAACTATTAGGTCTACTCTGAAGGAAAAAAAGCAGAATGGGTTTTATGATAGTGGTTCAAAAATATATACTTTTTGACCTAATTTTATGAAACTGAGTAGGCTATAGATACGCTACATTGGAAAATATTATCGCAGCCTATACCTCTATTCATCAGTAATATGCAGTGGGTTGAGTTTCTGTGCTATTTGACGTTTGACCCAATTTTCGAAAAACATGCAGTCCATGTGACGTTGATTCGCGCCCTCGACTATTGAATTGACTGCACGAGCGACCTTCCTCCTACAGTTTCTCCTCTCGGTAAAAGAATAAGTGTGGTCAGATTCGTTTGAGTGGCCTTCGTGGCATGCGACAGTAAAAGAGGCGCGGGACAGAGAGAGCGACGGAGAGAAAGAGAGAGCGACAGAGAGAGAGAAAGAGAGAGAGAGAACTTTAGAGCTGTAGAAGGGGGAGTTGCACAACACGGATTAATGTAACTCTGTTTACACCTTCCTTATTCCAAAACGTCAGCGTGAAGAGAAAAACTCAGCAAAATCAGGTAAAATACTCAAACGTGTTGAATTCATTACTTTTTTAGAACCATTGTCATTGTAGCCAACATAGTTGCAAACTTGAAGACAGCCCAGCACTTGACTTAGTGACAAAAGTTACAAAGTAGCGCGGGACTCGGCTGTCATTTCTGTTGCATATTTTGTTTCGTTCACGGAGTGTTTACCAGTGTCTCCCTGTGTCTCATGCGTTCTGGGGAATTGTCAAAAAAAGTTCTAAATCTAGATTTTGCGCGGAATCATTCGTCAAAGAATACTGTAGCTACAGGGTATGGCAGTTTGGCTGCGGTACGGACTGGCAGCATTAGCCAAAAACAAGGTTGGTCAAATTCGACAACCATACTGTAGTTGCATATGTTGCGACAGTTTACCACACCAACGCTACTTGAGTAAGTACGGGAAACGTTGTTTTTTTTATTATCAACTCACGCTCAAATTGTCTTTTTATAGCTGCTATAAATTTAGAATATTCTGACAATGTAAATTATATTTAGTCTAATTTAAAACATTTAATTGATATGGAAGGCTTTCACAAGAATACAGTGCCTTCAGATAGTATCCATACCCCTTGACTTATTACACATTTTGTTGTGTTACATTAGGAATACAAAATGTATTAAATATATTTTTCCTCTCACCCATATACATACAATGCCCAAAATTGACAAAGTGAAAACAAGGTTTTAGACACTTTTGCAAATTTATTGAGAATGACATACAGAAATATCAAATTTACATAAGTATTCACATCCCCGAGTCAATACTTTGTAGAAGCACATTGCCAGCGATTGCAGCTGTGAGTCTTTCTTGGTAAGTTTTCAAGAGCTTTCAACACCTGAATTGTGCAACATTTATCCATAATTATTTTGAAAATTATTCAAGCTCTGTCAAATTAGTTGTTGATCATTGCTAGACATTTTCAGGTCTTGTCATAGATTTTCAAGTAGATTTAAGTCAAAACTGTAACTCGGCCATTCAGGAATATTCACTGTCTTCTTGGTAAGGAACTGCAGTGTAGATTTGGCTTTGTGTTTTATGTTATTGTCCTGCTAAAAGGTGAATTGGTGGCAAGTAGACTGAACCAGGTTTTCCTCTGGGATTGTGCCTGTGCATTGCTCCCTTCTGTTTATTTCTTATCCTGAAAAACATTCCAGTCCTTAACAATTACATGCATACCCATAACATGATGCAGCCACCACAATGCTTGAAAATATGGAGAGTGGTACTCAGTAATGTGTTGCATTGGATTTGCCCCAAACATAACACATATTCAGGAAAAATAGTTAATTGATTTGCCACATTTTATGCAGTATTGCTTTAGTGTTTTGTTTTCGTTCTGTCACTTAGGTTTGCAATGTTTTGATCCATCCTCAGTTTTCTCCTATCACAGCCTCTGTAACTGTTTTAAAGTAATCATTGGCCTCTTGGTGAACTCCCTGAGTGGTTTCCTTCCTCTCCAGCAACTGAGTTAGAAAGGACGCCTGTAACTTTGTAGTGATTGGGTGTATTGATACACCATCCAAAGTGTAATTAATAACTTCATCATGCTCAAAGGGATATTCAATGTCTGCATTTGTTTTATTCCTCCCCATCTACCAGTAGTTACCCTTCTTTGTGAAGCATTGGTAAATCTCCCTGGTCTTTGTGGTTTGAATAAAATAAAAAAAAAGTGAAACAACAGCGTTACTAATGTGTAAAATAACAGGTTGTATTACACGTTCTCCTTTTCGACAACCAGAAAATGATAACCAGATGTTAGCCCAGGTTTCGATGTGAGAGATCCATTTGTTTACAGTGAAATCGGAGTATGATGCACGTCATGGCGATCCTGTTTATTTGTCATTGATGCGGTGGTATAAACGAATATGACGCGAATATGACGCGCGAAGGGTGGGTATGAGGGGAACTGTGTGGTGGTTGGAGGTTGTTAGGATGCCTGGGCATACCAGGCCCAATACCTCGCTAAAATTAGTCACGTGTCAGCTGCGTTGTGGGCAGGTGCTAGTGGTGAGTGCTACAACAAGGGTCTAACACCACCAGCATGTGGAAAGCGAACAGCCCCTCTCACCCTTTGGTTTGGAATAGTAATGGCATGATGTGCCAAGATGCAATGCACATTTCAGAGACCTTCATGCAATTCCCATGGGCTGCTACAATACATAGGCATCATGCTTATGAAAAGGCTAGGAGGTAATCAAAATTAACTGGGAAGTGACCTCTCCTTGTTTTGAACTGGTCTGGTGTTGATCCAGAGAACCAAAATGTCTGCTCCAAAAAGTGTTGACATTTGTTGCTATTTGCAGATGCTCATAGGTGGAACTAAAGGCCAAATATGTGTCTTTCTTTCAACTGCCTGAAACCACTCTGAGCCTGTGTGAGTACAGAATCCTCTTGTAGGGTCTCTTTCATAGAAAGCAGACCGTGGACTGATGGCTTTTACAATCTGACGCAACGCAGCTGTCACACAGAACACTACATAAATGCAAAAGGAGTGACCAAGAGGCCCGATATAGACGCTTGTATTTTTAGACCATCTCACCCATACTTTAACTCATTGCTCTTTGGTAATTGGATATCGCCCACTTCCACCCGCCCCACTCACCCGTACGCGTGGTTCGGCCCACTTGGGCCCTGGATGCAGTGAGGGCGTATGTCGGACAGCGCTCTTAAAATGGAACAGGCCATTTCTGGAAGCCGCTGTCATTCAAAACGGCACGAAAATACCCCATCGTCACTTGCAGTTATTTGAATAAACTGTAGACTGGGCACTGACAGTGTGCGTGATTGACAAAACTGTGGCCTGGAGTCAGAGGTGAAATACCAACGCAACAATTTTGGCAACTGCAAGAGGATGGGCAAAACAAATGTGGCCTCCGTCAAGCAGATCAACAGGGACCCGCGTGTCTGAAGAATCAGGCCAGTTCAGTCGTGACGACATACCCAAGACGATTAAAGTCATTATCTGCTTCATCAGTGTTATGAGAGCAACATGTATTAGATAACATCTGTGGTTTGTGGGATATAACTCACACACACAACCACCAAAAGGGAACCTAAGACTGTTCCTGGACTGAACTACACTTAGTGATCAAAAGATGTATGTCCTTATTACCAAGTATTGAGGAGGTTGACATTTATTGTCATGAGTCATGTCCCGGAGGCAGAAGTGAGCAATTTCTCCTTAGATAGGCCAGCTGCAAAGTCAAAATTGTCTATACTGTAAAAATTCATGAAAACAAAAATGAGCTTTAAGGTTAGGGTTAGGCATTAGAGTTAGCAGTATGGTTAAGGTTATGAGTTAAGGTTAGGGTTAGGTTTCAAATCTGATTTGATGACTGTGGCTGTGTCAGCTAGTGACAACTCTGTCGAGCTGCCCTTAGAACAAGATTCATGGCGAAAAACTCTAACATGCACGTAATTATGTATATTTGACTTTGGTGTTGTTTGTCTATGAACAACCGTTTAGTCTAGTATTAGCCAGGTTTAAGTATCAAGCTCCTCACCATAAGAATGACCGAAGACCCATTTTTCACTATGTATCACTATGTTGATTGGTGAACCAAGCTCACTTGATGAGTAAACTTGCCTTAAACCTGAAGATTTGTATAAGCCCCCCAGAACTAATGCATAAGCTTTTGCTCATAGGGCCAACACAGTCATGCATATGAGCTAGGTTCAAACCCCCGTCAGTCAAAACAACACATCATGCTATGCCATGATAGGAAATATTTCCTATGATTTTCAGTACGTTTATTCAGAAATATCCAATGGCTAGTAGAGAAAGGGCAGTTTAATTTTCCTCTCTTCCAGTGCAGTTGACAATAATACCATTAATGTTATCAAATGCACAAGGTGATAATAGTAAGAGAAGGTGAATATATGCGGTTCACAGAGTGACAAGGTCGGGAGGTGGGCTTTAAACTGGATGATGTTGACGGCACATCATCCAGTATAATGGACGAGTGTGGGGATGATGGACCAGTGAAGAATTGGTGGAGGGAGAAAGACTAATGTATGGGTATCTTTATGGAGGTATGGACCATAGCTACCTACCTCAGATGGTATTGCTGATTTGATACACATTATCATTATTTGATAAAAGACCTCGTGCTCAATCAACCTTATCTTGCCGGTTCCTTCCAATCTGAAACCTACTTCCTACCATACAAATGATCACTTCTTCATTGTCACTTCCCCTCTTATACCTGAGTCTGACTGCTCGGAAAATGAGTCTAAATCAACCAAGCATGCTAATTAAAATGTAAGACAAGACAGAAGTTTTGCAAGAAAAACATGCAAAATAAGCTGTTTTTCTCCTCCTCTGTGGTAGAGGGCTGTGCCTCAGCCATTGATATCCGGAGAGTCCCCCGTCTGTTCTCCCCCCTCAGAACTTTCCCAGGCATTCTTGGGAGGCTTGGAGTGTGTGGAGCTACAAGCTGACGGGAGAAGGGGAAACAGCTGCACGGGGCTGGAGCTGACACAATGTCACATATTAGTGTCGTCGCTAGCGCTCTGCGTCTTGCTTAGCTGCTCGCTCCCTTTTGAGATTTATTTTCACTGGTGGAGAGATGAAAGGAGAGTATAAGACGAGCACCATTTCTGGAAGGCACCTCCTGGAGTCCCCCCTGCTGTCATTGCCAAGATTATTTATTTGTTGATGTGTTTCTTTATTTGATTGGTTTAGAAGATTTAAAAGAGAAATTTCAGGGACGATCTACTGCTGCAGTTGCCTTCTTGGAATATTATTTCTAAGATGTACAGGAAGATGTACTTTGATACATGATTACTGTGTAATAATTGTAATTTCGAAACATGTCCCAGTCAGAGGGTATCAAAGTAGAACCCAAGACAAGCCCAAGTCTGAAGCCCAAGTAGCTAATTCCTCAATTGAACACCAAGTAGGGGACCTACTGCCACCACAATGGCCAAGTTAAATGCTTAGTAGCACCCCACTACACATGCATCTCTCTCAACATGTGCCCAACATCATGGCACCAGGCCCGGTTGTCATTTGTAACTAATCAACAGTTATTAATGCAGCTGTATTGGTAGTGCAGAGGAGGTTAAGGTCGCTTGCCAGTTGGCACCGGTCTCAGACTCCAGTAAGCAATTACGACTGACTCATCATCAGAGATCGAGAAAGAGAAAGAGAAAGATATAGAGGAAGAGAGAGAATGTAAGTCAAATGCAAAATAATGCTTTTAATGCTCGGAAGGACAGGAAAGACAAGTCTCGGCACGCCCATACTGTTATTGTTTAAGGAGCCATGTGTGATCCCTTTTTTTCTTAAGAACTGGATTTGTGACTCACATTTTCTTCCAACAAACGAGGTTGTTTGTAATTTGAATGTCATAAATAGTAATCTAGTCACATTTGCAGTCCTTATTTCACGACTGAGTGGAAAAAAAAGCAACTCCCCTCTGCGGAGGATTGCGAGGAACGAGAAAAGTGAGAAATATCTGCCAAACTGTCAAAAGGTCATGGACTGCTTCCCCCAGCTGAGTATGGCAGGTCGCCCCGTCACCCTGGTGACCACCTCCCATTCGGTGTCAATGACCCAGTCCCAGGGCAAAGCCAAGCCAACTGGAAATCATTAATGTCGCTCAGGTACCACTAGGGATCCATTGTCCTCTCCGTGCAGGATGGAAGCAGGGAATCCAGGGATCTAGGTCAGGCCCAGAACCATTGGCAGCCAGTAGTGGCCCAGTGCTTTTAATTGCCGTAATCCTTACATCTAAGCTAACATATGGAATTGTTTTAAGATGGTCATACCAAGGATCATTTAGCTATTTTATTTTGAATCACAGGCAGGGTTCCCCAACTGGCCGCTCCCCAACAGGTTTTATTTGGCCCCCCAAGTTTTCATTGTTGGACATAAAAGACTGTAAAAACACCAGGAAATCAGATCCAATGAATCTAGCTATCAAACTAAGCCAATTTGCAAATGCTAAAATCAATATCTATATATTTTTAAAATTAATTCATTTAAGAAATCTATTCCCATGTATTCCCATGCATAATAGAGACACATGATTGTATATATAAATGTAAACAAGGTTTGAAATGATTGTTTTAGTCAAACATTATATCTGTTTGGGCTTCTTATTCGTAATTATGTTCCGGCCCTAAGACCATCCTGTCAAGAGAATTGGTCCACGGCTGAATCTAGTTGATGATCCCTGCATTAAGGTATCAAAAAATATATATAAACAAAGAATTTGATGAAACTTTGAATTTGGCCTTACTGCTATTAGCCAATAGAATCGCAATGATTAACAGTGTCATACATGAATAAATAGATAGTAAAACAAATATATCCATAGGAAATTTGTTCTGAAGTGTCTGTCTTATATCTGAGAGATACAAGAACGATCAGGAACCAATGATAAAAACATTTTTTACATGTATTTATTTTACATAGAGTGCATTTGGAAAGTATTTAGACCCCTTGACTTTTTCCACATTTAGTTAAGTTACAGCCTTATTCTAAAATGTATCAAATAGTTTTTTCCCCTCATCAATCTACACATAATACCTCATAATGACTAAGCAAAAACAGTTTTTTAGAAATCTTTCAACAACAAAAAATATACAGTATATGGTCAGAAGTTTACATGCACAAAGGTTGGAGTCATTGAAACTCGTTTTTAAACCACTCCACAAATTTATTGTTAACAAACTATAAGTTTGGCAAGTTGGTTAGGACATCTAATTTGTGCATGACACAAGTCATTTTTCTAACAATTGTTTACAAACAGATTAATTCACTTATAATTCACTTAATCACAATTCCAGTGGGTCAGAAGTTTACATACACTAAGTTGACTGTGCCTTTAAACAGCATGGAAAATTCCAGAAAATTATGTCATGGCTTTAGAAGCTTCTGATAGGCTAATTTACATCATTTGAGTCAATTGGAGCTGTACCTGTTGATGTATTTAAAGGCCTACCAGTGCCTCTTTGCTTGACATCATGGGAAAATCAAAAGAAATCAGCCAAGACCGCTGAAAAAAAATTGTAGACCTTCACAAGTCTGTTTCATCCTTGGGAGCAATTTCCAAACGCCTGAAGGTGCCATGTTCATCTGTACAAACAATAGTATGCAAGTATAAACACCATGGGACCACGCAGCCGTCATACCACTCAGGAAGGAGACGCATTCTGTCTCCTAGAGATGAACGTACTTTGGTGCCAAAAGTGCAAATCAATCCCAGAACAACAGCAAAGGACCTTGTGAAGATACTGGAGGAAACAGGCACAAAAATATCTATATCCACAGTAAAACGAGTCCTATATCGACATAAACTGAAAGGCCGCTCAGCAAGGAAAAAGCCAGTGCTCCAAAACCGCCATAAAAAGCCCAGACTACGGTTTTCAACTGCACATGGGGACAAAGATCAATCTTTTTGGAGAAATGTCCTTTGGTCTGATGAAACAAAAATAGAACTGTTTGGCCATAATGACCATCGTTTTGTTTGGAGGAAAAAGGGGGATGCTTGCAAGCCGAAGAACACCATCAAAAAGTGAAGCACGTGGGTGGCAGCATCATGTTGTGGGGGTGCTTTGCTGCAGGAGGATCTGGTGCACTTCACAAAATAGATTGCATCATGAGGTAGGACAATTGTGTGGCAATATTGAAGCAACATCTCAAGACATCAGTCAGGAAGTTAAAGTTTGGTCGCAAATGGGTCTTCCAAATGGACAATGACCCCAAGCATACTTCCAAAGTTGTGGCAAAATGGCTTAAGGACAACAAAGTCAAGGTATTCGAGTGGCCATCACAAACCCCGGGCCTCAATCCTATGGAAAATATGTGGGCAGAACTAAAAAAGCGTGTGAGAGCAAGGAGGCCTCCAAACCTGACTCAGTTACACCAGCTCTGTCAGGAGGAATGGGCCAAAATTCACCCAACTTATTGTGGGAAGCTTGTTGAAGGCTACCTGAAACATTTGACCCAAGTTAAACAATTTTAAGGCAATGCTACCAAATACTAATTGAGTGTATGTAAACTTCTGACCCACTAGGAATGTGATGAAAGAAATGAAAGCTGAAATAAATCATTCTCTCTACTATTATTCTGACATTTCACATTCTTAAAATAAAGTGGTAATCCTAACTGACCTAAAACAGGGAATTTTTACGGGGATTAAATGTCAGGAATTGTAAAAAAAGTTTAAATGTATTTGGCTAAGGTGTATGTAAACTTCTGACTTCAACTGTATATATAAACTCAGCAAATAAAGAAACATCCCTTTTTCAGGGCCCTGTCTTTCAAAGATATTTCGTAAAAATACAAATATCTTCACAGATCTTCATTGTAAAGGGTTTAAACACTTTTTCCCATGCTTGTTAAATGAACCATAAACAATTAATGATCATGCACCTTTGGAACGGTTGTTAAGACACTAACAGCTTTCACTAACAGCTTAAAGAGGCCTTTCTACTGACTCTGAAAATACCAAAGAGAGATGCCCAGTGTCCCTGCTCATCTGCGTGAATGTACCTTAGGCATGCTGCAAGGTGGCACAAGGACTGCACTTGTGGTCAGGGCAATAAATTGTAATGTCCGTACTGTGAGACACCTAAGACAGCGCTAGAGGGAAATAGGACGGACAGCTGATCGTGCTCGCAGTGGCAGACCACATGTAACAACACCTGCACAGGATTGGACTGGACTCAGGGCTTGTAGGCCTGCTGTAAGGCAGGTCCTCACCAGACATCACCGGCAACAACGTCCCCTATGGGCACAAACCCACTGTCGCTGGACCAGACAGGACTGGCAGAAGGTGCTCTTCACTGACGAGTTGTGGTTTTGTCTCACCAGGGGTGATGGTCGGATTCGCGTTTATCGTCGAAGTTATGAGCGTTACACCGGGAGCGGGAGCGGGATCGATTTGCAGGTGGAGGGTCCGTCATGGTCTGGGGCGGTGTGTCACATCATCATCAGACTGAGCTTGTTGTCATTGCAGGCAATCTCAACGCTGTGCTTTAGAGGGAAGACATCCTCCTCCCTCATGTGGTACCCTTCCTGCAGGCTCATCCTGACATGACCCTCCAGCATGACAATGCCACTAGCCATACTGCTCGTTCTGTGCGTGATTTCCTGCAAGACAGGAATGTCAGTGTTCTGCCATGGCCAGTGAAGAGCCCGGATCTCAATCCCATTGAGCACGCCTGGGACCTGTTGGATCGGAGGGTGAGGGCTAGGATCATTCCCCCCAGAAATGCTGGCAGGGTGCCTTGGTGGAATAGTGGGGTAACATCTCACAGCAAGAACTGGCAAATCTGGTGCAGTCCCTGAGGAGGAGATGCACTGCAGTACTTCATGTAGCTGATGGCCACACCAAATACTGACTGTTACTTTTGATTTTGACCCCCCTTTTGTTCAGGGACACATTATTCAATTTCTGTTAGTCACATGTCTGTGGAACTTGGTCAGTTTATGTCTCAGTTGTTGAAACTTTTTATGTTCATACAAATATTTACAGATAACTTTGCTGAAAGTAAACGCAGTTGACAGTGAGTGGACATTTCTTTTTTTGCTGAGTTTTTATATTGTCTGAGGTACTGAGAGCTTTGGAGCAGGTTTTCATCAAAGATCTCTCTGTACTTTGCTCCGTTCATCTTTCCCTCGATCCTGACTAGTTTCCCAGTCCCTGCCGCTGAAAAACATCCCCACAGCATGATGCTGCCACCATCATGCTTCACCGTAGGGTTGGTGCCAGGTTTCCTCCATACCTGACGCTTGGCATTCACGCCAAATAGTTCAAACTTGGTTTCATCAGACCAGAGAATCTTGTTTCACATGGTCTGAGAGTCCTTTAGGTGCCTTTTTGGCAAATGACAAGCGAGCTGTCATGTGCCTTTTACTGAGGAGTGGCTTCTGCCTGACCACTCTACCATAAAGGCCTGATTGCTGTAGTGCTGCAGAGATGGTTGTCCTTCTGGAAGGTTCTCCCATCTCCACAGACGAACTCTGTAGCTCCTTCAAGAGTGACCATTGGGATCTTGGTCACGTCCCTGACCAATGCCCTTCTCTCTGATTGCTCAGTTTGGCCTTGCGGACAGCTCTTGGAAGAGTCTTGGTGGTTCTAAACTTCTTCCGTTTAAGAATGATGGAGGCCACTGTGTTCTTGGGGACTTTAAATGCTGCAGATCTGTGCCTTGACACAATCCTGTCTCGGAGCTCTATGGGCAATTAGTTCGACCTCATGGCTTGGTTTTTGCTCTGACATGCACTGTCAACTGTGGGACCTTATATAGACAGGTGTGTGCCTTTCCAAATCATGTCCAATCAATTGAATTTACCACAGGTGGACTCCATTCAAGTTGTAGTAACATCTCAAGGATGATCAATGGAAACAGGATGCACCTGAGCTGAATTTTGAGTCTCACAGCAAAGGGTATATATATAGACATTTGCGAAAATGTATAAAAAGCTGTTTTATCTTTGTCATTATGGGGCATTGTGTGTAGATTGATGAGGGAAAAAATGATTTGAAAACATTTTAGAATATGACTGTAACATATCAAAATGTGGAAAAAGGGAAGTGGTCTGAATGCTTCCCGAATCCATTATATTTCCATTCATTTTTTAAACTGGCACCTGGCTACCTTCAGCCTGGTATTGTGAGGCTTTTGTGTGTCCTAGAGCAAACCAGCCAACGTGTACGTGTTCGTGAGTGGCCCACCTTTCCTGTTCGGACGCTACGGACAAAAGTTGGCAGATCAGGCTGTACCGACTTTAGACAAGTCCCGTGATGCTTGTGGGTGTCGTAGAGCAAAACTGAAAACACCATTGTGTTCGTGAGAGTCTCACCTTTCCATGTAGTTTGTTTTTCTAGGCCAAACCGTTCGGACGCTACAGACGTTTTTGTGAGTATACCGATTTTCAGGATGTTTCATGGTCTGACAAACACCTCTCTAGCTCTGCCACCTTTTTCCTCAGATGCGGAAGGCTGACATCGGAAGATACGATTGATTGAGATGCAGCCAATGCAAAAAAACATATCTCTAGTTTAAACTGACTGATTCTTTATTATTATGCTAATTAGATTTCCATGGGGGCGTGTACATCGACTCTAGGGGGTTAATCAGAGGTGGGTGGGGGACAGGGGCGAGGGCGGAACGTGGTTTACAGAGACCGTCCCCATTAATGTGTAACCCCTATCTATTAGATGTAGGAGTTGTCATTTATTTTGCTCCTCCCTCACCCAGCCGTCACTGTGGTGAAATGGAGAGGTGGGGGGGGGGGGGGGTGGGGGCGGAGGGTGTACTGTATCTACTATGATGGAGTGTCTAATTAGGCTTGGTGGTTTAAGTGTGTTTGTCTATCACTGCATGTGGGTGTTGCAGTTTTGTATGACTAGGTGTGTATGACTTGAGTGTATGTCAGAAGTAGCCTTGAATGCAGTACTGTTGTACAGGGGAGTGACTTGTCTGTCTGCCTGTCTTGTCTGCCTGTCTGCCACTGGTCTTGGAAGCTTTTACATTGTCAGCCTTTACTGTGGTGCTGTCGTGGATGTTAGGGTGTGTGTCTGTGGGGGGGCTCCATTTGTGGTTGAGGCCCTGTCACGAAAAGGAGAGGAGTGGAGTGAAAGCAGGCCGCATCCTCATTGACGTTCAGAGGAAGAAGCAGCTGTGGCCCTTTGATCTGCCTAAAGAGGTTCTGGTCTTTACCATGACACTGTAAAAAAGTCTTAAAGAGCAGAAACAGATCAGCTTTTAACCAGCCCACTGTTTGGGAACGGAGCAGCTTTTAGCCAGCCCACTGTTTGGGAACGGAGCAGCTTTTAGCCAGCTCACTGTTTGGGAACGTAGCAGCTTTTAGCCAGCTCACTGTTTGGGAATGGAGCAGCTTTTAGCCAGCAAACTGTTTGGGAACGGAGCAGCTTTTAGCCAGCAAACTGTTTAGAAACAGAGCAGCTTTTAGCCAGCCCACTGTTTAGGAACATAGCAGCTGTTAGCCAGTCCACTGTTTGTGAACAGAGCAGCTTTTAGCCAGCAAACTGTTTAGAAACAGAGCAGCTTTTAGCCACCCCACTGTTTAGGAACATAGCAGCTGTTAGCCAGTCCACTGTTTGAGAATGGAGCAGCTTTTAACCAGCCAACTGTTTGGGAACAGAGCAGCTTTTAGCCAGCCCACTGTTTGGGAACAGAGCAGCTTTTAGCCAGCCCACTGTTTGAGAATGGAGCAGCTTTTAACCAGCCAACTGTTTGGGAACGGAGCAGCTTTTATCCAGCCCACTGTTTGAGAATGGAGCAGCTTTTAGCCAGCTCACTGTTTAGGAACGTAGCAGCTTTTAACCAGCTCACTGTTTAGGAACGTAGCAGCTTTTAGCCAGCTCACTGTTTAGGAACGTAGCAGCTTTTAACCAGCCCACTGTTTGGGAACGGAGCAGCTTTTAGCCAGCTCACTGTTTGGGAACGGAGCAGCTTTTAGCCAGCTCACTGTTTGGGAATGGAGCAGCTTTTAGCCAGCAAACTGTTTGGGAACGGAGCAGCTTTTAGCCAGCAAACTGTTTAGAAACAGAGCAGCTTTTAGCCAGCCCACTGTTTAGGAACATAGCAGCTGTTAGCCAGTCCACTGTTTGTGAACAGAGCAGCTTTTAGCCAGCAAACTGTTTAGAAACAGAGCAGCTTTTAGCCAGCCTACTGTTAAGGAACATAGCAGCTTTTAGCCACCCCACTGTTTAGGAACATAGCAGCTGTTAGCCAGTCCACTGTTTGAGAATGGAGCAGCTTTTCACCAGCCAACTGTTTGGGAACAGAGCAGCTTTTAGCCAGCCCACTGTTTGGGAACGGAGCAGCTTTTAGCCAGCCCACTGTTTGAGAATGGAGCAGCTTTTAACCAGCCAACCGTTTGGGAACGGAGCAGCTTTTAGCCAGCTCACTGTTTAGGAACGTAGCAGCTTTTAGCCAGCCCACTGTTTGAGAATGGAGCATCTTTTAGCCAGCTCACTGTTTAGGAACATAGCAGCTTTTAGCCAGCCCATTGTTTAGGAACATAGCAGCTGTTAGCCAGTCCACTGTTTGAGAATGGAGCAGCTTTTAACCAGCCAACTGTTTGGGAACAGAGCAGCTAATAATAAAAACTCAAAAAAAGAGCAATTAAGTTTTGGAAACATCTAAAATACAGTGACCCCCTCTCATATCATTACCAAGCCCTGCAATGCCAAGAGCTGAGCAAAGAAAAGAGTCCCCTCATCCAGCTGGTCCGGGGGCTGAGTTCACAAACCTGTTCTACTAACGCACTGAAGCCTCAGGACCAGAACATCCAATCAATCAGGATAAACCAAATTACAACACAGTCAAAACAAAACTATATTGCTTATTGGGAAACACAAACACAAGCTCAAAGGAAAATGCAGTACTATCTGGCCCTAAATCTACAGTACACTGTGGCTAAATATTTGACCATGGTTACTGATCAAAACCTGAGAAAAACCTTGACAAAGTACAGGCTCAGTGAGCACAGCCTTGCCATTTAGACGGGTAGACACAGGAAAACCTGGCTCCCTGTAGAGGAAAGGCTGTGCAACCACTGCACAACAACAGTAGAACCTGAGACGGAGCTGCATTTCCTGACAAAATGTAAAAAATATAAAACAATTACAGAGTGTCATTTTCCCAAATTTGAAACCCTTATTCAAGGTTTCAAAGACCTCTCTGATGAGGATAGGCTACCCGTCCTGTTGGGGAAGGACGCAGAGAGCTGTGGGTTGGCAGCGCGCTACATTGCTGCCTGCCATAAGATGAGGGACAGTGTCTGACAGACCAATCAACCTGCACATGTCCTCTACTGTATGCTTATTGTTATTGTTGAATGTATGGTTATTTTGACACTTGGTTATTGTTGTAACTGTTGTCCCGTTTGATTCTCATTTTTATTTATTTTTATGTTGTAAATATCCAAAATAAGCTTTGGCAATGTGTACATTGTTACGTCATGCCAATAAAGCGAATTGAATTGAATAGAATTGAATTGAGAGAGAAGAGAGAGAGAAAGAATTGTGTGGTTGTGGTGTGCATATTTTTTTAGTGAGTGGTGTGTGTCTAATAGGTTTGCAAAGGGTTGGAAACTTTCCGGTAAATTTCCGGAATTTTCCATGGGAAGTTAAACCCGGGAATTTTAGGAATTTTGCTTAAATTCATCAAAAAAGTTAGCTTATAACAGTGAACCTTTTTTGTGGGATACACATAAGGCAATTCTAGGTCTTGTGTCATATTTTGGTTAATCTAGCCCCAATTCAATGGAATTGCAACCCTCTGCATGCACAGCGCATTCTTCCATCACATGTGCAGTGCACTCACATGTACAGCTGATTCTCAAGACCTTGCACACTAATGAGATGCTATTGAGCCCACACTACTGCACTGTCTGAGCCAAGGACTACATGCTTTCTGGTAAGTTTTGATTACAATACTGGGTGAATATATTTCATATGACATACATTATTTATTTTTTAACTAGTAAATAGTATCCTACAGCAAAGGGTGTTTAAATCCTTTCTAACTTGTTAACAGTTTCTGCTAGTTTTTGCTACCATGTGGATTTTAGCTTGCTTGAGCCTGCTAACAGAGGAGTGTTAATTCACCTGTTTTCATACATGCTTCATTTTAAAACATGTATCATACAAAGGAGTTGTTTAATCTAACTGCATAACTATTTATCAGCACATGGAATTGTATTATTTATTTTTTAACAATTTTTTTTCTAACCTTTACAGGAAAATACCACGGGCACTATCTGATGTGTGGAGACATTTCAATGCAGCTAATGTAAAAGGAAAAGCTGTGTACATTTGCAAATACTGTGCGAAATCATATGTGAAGAATGCAACAAAGATGCAGCATCATCTGGCCAAGTGCATAAAGTTCCCTCAGTGCTCACAACAAGCAACCTCTGACAAAAGTCCCTCTACTTCTACTTCTATTTGACACTTCTATTCGAATGTGATGAAAGAAATAAAAGCTGAAATAAATAATTCTCTACTATTATTCTGACATTTCACATTCTTAAAATAAAGTGGTGTTCCTAACTGACCTAAGACAGGGAATTTTTACGGGGATTAAATGTCAGGAATTGTGAAAATCTGAGTTTAAATGTATTTGGCTAAGGTGTATGTAAACTTCCGACTTCAACTGTATGTTGAAAACGTTTTTGGAAGGTGCGATTGATCATTGTGGATCATTCAATATTCCCTTTCTTTTGTTTTTCAGTGAAATCATCCCATGTGAAGAGTCAACTCATTTAATTAAAGTTCAGTTCGTAACTAAATAGTTTTTTTAATTTCTATTGTAAGGATTTAATCATTTGCAATTATGTCTACTTATTATAAGGTAAAAGTTGTATGTTTCTGTCTCCATGTGATATGGTAAATATATCCAATGCAAAAAAACATCTACATTTAAATGCAATTAACATTATTTATTTGCGTATATTTCCTTTAATTCCCATGTATTCCCATTAATTCCTGTTAATTCCCATATATTCCCGTTAATTCCCACGGAAAGTTTACACCTCTGAATATTCCCCAAAATGTTCAACCCTCTTGTCTAATACTCATGTTTGTCTGTGTTTGTGTGTTGATGTGTGTATAGCTCGCATATGGTGTGTGTGTGTTCACTCACTGTAACTTGTGGTTGCTTCACGTAAGGTATTGTTGTCTCTACCTTTTTAACCTTTGTGCTGTTGTCTGTGCCTAACAATGTTTGTAACATGTTTGGGCTGCTACCGTGTTGTTGTCATGTTGTATTGCTACCATGCTGTGTTGTGTTGCTACCATGCTGTGTTGTCATGTGTTGCTACCATGCTGTGTTGTCATGTGTTGCTGCCATGATGTGTTGTCTTAGCTCTCTCTTTATTTAGTGTTGTGTTGTCTCTCATCTCGTGATGTGTGTTTTGTCCTACATAAAACATTTTTTTTTTTATTGCATAGCCTACAGTCGGAAGGGCCTGCAATTTGGGCAGAGTGCGTGGAAAATACCAAATACATGATTATTGAGTTGCGACTGTCAGTGAAAAGCAAAGGAGACCCAGCCAGGCATATCGTAATATTTAAAAATGCAATTGCGGAAAAACAGTTTGTAAAACAAATGTCTATTGCTGTAAAGAGAAGACACTGAAAATAGTCTAATCTGTCTTTTAGTTATCAAAATTCTCAACTTCATTGAGCGGAGAACATCAGCCATATGCCTGGTGAGTGTGCCTATTCACTGTCTTTATCATTGGGTCAATCCCACTTTTGTTTGTTTTAGGACAATCATTTCCTCCAGGTTAGATGGACATCATATTGTATTTGTGTGTCCCCTTTTCATAGGCCTTATAAATGGATCAGACGTAGTTTTTATTGATCTGTTTGTCAGTGTCAGCAGAGTAGGCTACCCTGACATTTCTGTTGTATTAAAACAGATTCTGCTAATGTCTCCAGTCATATAAAGTGTAGTAGAATTGCATGAAATGTGCTTTTTAAAAGCTAACATTTTCCTGTGAAAAGAAACGTCTTCTCTAAGTGGTGTGTGACACGCTGAATGAAGCCTGCCTATTTGCCCATGGCAAATGGGAAGCACACTTCAATTACCAGTTGAGAAATACAAATAGTAGCTCTTTATAATCGTGGCCATTGTTTGTTTGCTTTTCACTCGATTGCCTTTAGAATTGTTGCACAATGATTGGACTTATTAAAGCAATAATGGTCTGGGGCTGTTTTTCATGGTTTGGGCTAGGCCTAATGCTACAGCATACAATGACATTTTAGACGGTTCTGTGCTTCCAAAATTGTGGCAACAGTTTGGGGAAGGCTCTTTCCTGTTTCAGCATGACAATGACCCTATGCACAAGGTCCATACAGAAATGGTTTTTCGAGATATGTGTGGAAGAACTTGACTGGATGACGCCAATTGAGAACCTGCACAGAGCCCGGACCTCAATCCCATCCAACACCTTTGGGATGAATTGGAACTCTGACTGCGAGCCAGGCCTAATCACCCAACATCCGTGCCCGACCTCGCTAATGCTCTTGTTGCTGTATTGAATCAAGTCCCCAAAGCAATGTTCCAGTCTAGTGGAAAGCCTTCCCAGAAGAATGGAGACTGTTATAGCAGGAAAGGGGGGACCAACTCCATGCCCATGATTTTGGTATGAGATGATTGACGAGCAGGTGTCCACATACTTTTGATCATGTAATGTACGTTCCTCTGATTCCTTCAGAGTCAGTAATCACTAGAGGGAGAGAGAGAGAGAGTTCCAGAAATGTGGGGAAAATCCTGAGCTTTAGGGTCCACAGTCAACACTGCAAGCTTCTCTTTACTCTCTGCATTAGTATGGCAAGCTCTTAGAGCCTGGCAGAGTATTTTGATCAACAGCTGTTGATTGAAACTGTTGTTGATCAGACCTAAAGTGGTCGAGAGCATTTTGCTTTGAAAAACTATTGTTTTGTTGCAGGGCAATTCCATGGTAACAGAATTATACTGAGTGAAAAATCAATCTCAGCATAATTCCGTTACCTTGGAATTGCCCTGCAGTATACGGTTTGAGTTTAATTAATTCTGTAGGTATTTTAATTATAGACTGATTTCAAATATTTTCTATCTGCATGAGGAATTTCCATCTGGACCCACTCAGAAGACATAAATGCAACTACACTCTTAGACTTGGATTATACTGAGATGTAAATGCGAACATAGATTCAAATTCCATACTGCAGGATAGCATTCTTTAATCCTGGTCTCAGAATACCCAAGACCGAATTGCAATTGAACACAAAAGAAAATACAATGTTGATGATGCTAAGCAACTCCATGCCCACTGCTGCTGTAGTTTATAACAGTATGCTGCTGACTAAGTTCCAAGCGGCTACAGTGCAGGGAAGGGAAGGATCCAAACCTGGCTCTCTGTCTCATTGTCAAATGTCCGGGGTGCACGGCACCACTCTCTCATCTGAGGATCATGTGCTAGTCAGCCCAAAACTTGACTCGAGTTCAATTGGAGGTAGAGAGGGAGAGAGAGACAGGGAGAGGGAGACCAGGAAGAGAGAGAGAAAGAAAAAGAGATCCTGTCTTCCTTCTCCTCTCTTACCCTCAGCTTGTCTGTCTCTGAGTTTAGATCTGCTATCTGCCAGAGGGATTTCAGGCGACCGAGGCAGACTTGAACAATAACCATTTTGAAATGTTTCCTGGTAAATGGTGGCTGTGTGAGTCATTGGAGAGCACAATATTATGTGTATGTGTGCGTGCGTGCGTGCGTGCGTGTGTGTGCGCGTGGGTGTTTGTATGTTGGTGCAGGTGTGTGTGTGTGTGTGTAGTATTTACACTGTGTGTTTGTGCGCACGTGTTCATACAGTACCGCTTCGGTTTGTGCGCTTTTGGGTGTATCAGTGTTAAGGAACGACGGATTAGGCTTGCTCCACTTGGCAAAGAAACTGTTAAAGGAATTGCAGCAACAAAAAATAGAAGAACACCATGGTAGAACTAAAAGTAGTAACCGCATGAACCCATAAATAGAATAAGGCCTCCGATTCACTGCATCACCTTTCCTTGTTTGTCTCGAGATCAAACCGAACACTAGCATGTTCGTACAAGTTGAACAGTACTTAGAGCCCCACAAAAAAAGTCTCAAGAATAAGGTAGCAGAGTTGCCTTTACCTAGGATGGATAGGTTTTTACATCCGTGCGTGACAAACTACAGTGTTTCTGGCAGACAGGCAGGTTGTAAGCACATACTCATTTCAACATCTAGCTACTATCTGTCTCTCTACCTACAAATCCAGCAGCTTTTTTCATGTCGACGAGCAAGGAGACTTGTGGCAAATGGGGTTGTACTGTCAAAAGGTCAAAACCCCCAAAATATCTATCTACCCACAAATCTCTTTAATCCAATGAGTACCACAGCCTTTTCCATGTAGGAGGAACAGGAAGACTTGACCCAGATGCTATGTGGGAAGGGTTAGCTCACATTCTGGGAGTAGCGAAGGTAGATTGAACCTAGCGGTAAACTGATACAAACAGCTGCATTCCTTAATAAACTACTCCACGCCTCTTTTTCACCCAATCCAAGAGGGCCCCCTGCATTCAAACTCAGCTTGGATCTATTATCAGACGACCGGGTTTGCTCTTTTCTCTCTTATTAGCGGCCATTTTATTTGAGGGACCTATCTACATCTGCTGGGAGATGACGCAGCACTAATGGACAGTCGGAAGGGTGTGTGGTGATGGAGATGGTGGTGGGGTGTGGTTGTAAAAAAACACAGAAAACTATTCCTTAGAAGGGTTGAGCCATAACCCTTGATCCCCAACAGCACTGTACTATAGGTGTTAGATAGAGATATTGTACAGACCCTGTCAATTCCCATTAATTAATAACCCAGCATAGCTTCTGTCCATTAACTCACCACCCTGATAAGATTATAGTCATAGCCTGCCAATCCAGGTTAGCAAGCTCTAACAAACTAGCCTAGCATTGTTGTCAAAAAGTGAATGACTTTCACATAGGGAAATGGTTAAGATTGTTTTTTCACATTGAGGTGTGTGTGTACTTGTTTTCCTAACTTATCAGGAAACCAATGTCCTGACAGGGTTGTAAAACAATAACTTGGTTTGTGTCCAGAATATCTTCAAAAGCTATTTTAAGTTTAAGGTTTAGGGTTAAGGTTAGGGTTAGGTTAATGGGTAGGGATCGGGAAAATAGGATTTTTAATTGTAAAAAAAGATGTACTCCCCCAAAAGTCCTGAAATGTCATAAGAATAAAGCTGTGTGTGTGAATGTTCTCCCAGCAGTCCTGTACACAGTACTCTGATGTCGTAAACTGTGCTAAGTTAGTAAGTGCAGGTTGTGTGGTGTTAGAGTATTGGGTTGACACTTGAGAAGTGAGGAACTTTTGAACTGATATTGACGTCAGTCACTGGTGTGCGTGAGTGAAGAGGGAGAGTTTGGTTAGAGCCACAAGTAAGAGCTTAATCATTTCTCTAATCTGAGGTCACCTCGTGAGGTTTGGATTTCCACGTACATCAAGTTGACGAATTCCACAAATTTTGAAAGGAAACGCTGAAGAAAAGGTGTGAGCTGAGGCTAAAGAAAAAAGGTCAGGTGAACACGCTATTGGACTCTTTGTGAAGACTTTATCACGTATATTTTTACAAGTCTACTAAAAAAAAGCAGTAGTGAAGAGAAGCATTGATGATATGTTGATGAGAATTCCTTGTGATTGATATGCCCTGGTCTAAACGATACCTTACTTTTGAAGAGTTTTACTTGTGAAACTAATTTGTATGCCGTTCTATTCCCCTTGTATGTCGCAATAGAAGACACACTGGATAAGAATGTGGGTTGTAAAATGACTCAAATATGAATGTTTGTTTTTTAGGCCTAGCTGAGACTTAAGTGAGAAACAAATCTCATCGCCACACCCACAACATTGTTATAAGGATGGCATAGTGCTTGTCGGGAAATGCCACAACACATGACAATGGATGGATGTGTTTGATCATTAAAGGAGAAAAAAAAAATTAGGCATAGCGGTCAAAATTAATGAAGGTTAGGGGTTAAGGTTAGGTTTAAGAACAAGGGTTAGGTTAAAGCTGCAATGTGTAACTTTTTGGGTGAACTGACCAAATTCACATAGAAATATGTATTATAGATTTGTTTTCTCATTGAATGCAAGTCTAAGAAGTGGTAGATCAGTTCTATGTGCACTATTTCTATGCTTCCCGTTCTTATGTTTTTAAGCAGTACAATCCTCCATTGCAATTTCAATGACCAAGATTAAGGCTGGAAGACCTGAAAGTTTCAGACGTTGAGCTACTTTTACTTGGTTCCCCTTTTATCGCTCTGTCTCTCTCCCTCTCATTTCCTCGATCGTTACCATAGAAGTTCTGATATTAACCACCGGCGTGTGTGTGTGTGTGTGTGTGTGAAACTTCCGTGCATCATCGCAATGACTGTGTGGTTAGAAATGACGTGTGTGTAAAAGGCCATGCACCCTTTCAGTCCAGCGGTGAAACCCCACAATGAAACTTCTGTGAGCGGTGGCTTGCAGCGTTGCACCATGCAACTCTCGATTGGCGTCATCCACCTCCCTCCAATCACACCACCGCACGCACACAGTACTATTGTCCTTATGTAGGCACAGTTGGTGCCTGGGCCAAGGGAATTCACCAGATGGTCCGCTCACCAATCCCTTGGGCCAAGAGAATTCACCAGATGGTCACAGATCTGTCTCCCTATTCCTATTATCATTACCATGCAAAACAGTCTGGCCTCATAGCAATCTCAATGATGATTATGATTATGATGATGATGGTTGATGGTTGATAGCGATGATGTTAATGGTGATGAGGAAGATCATGGTTGATGGCTATGATTATGGTGTTGATGATGACGGGTAATGGTTGATGGCTATGATGATTATTATGATGATGGTTGATGGCTATGATGATGATGGTTAATGGTTGATGGTTGATGGCTATGATGGTTGATTTCCATGATGATGGTTAATGGTTGATGGTGATGAGGAAGATGATTGTTGATGGCTATGATGTTGATGGTGATGATGAAGATGATGGTTGATGGCTATGATGTTGATGGTGATAATGATGACGGTTGATGATTATGGTTGATGGCGTTGATGATGATGAGGAAGATGATGGTTGATGGCAAGGGACTGAAGATGATGAAGGCTGTAAACTCTATACACCACTGGATTTAACAGCTTCCCAAGCATTATTCTACTGTATTATGAAAACGGTCCTATCACTGACTTCCCAGACTGGATTATGTTATGGCTTTCCAGACCCACTGAGAAGTACAAGTCTGCCAAAGTCAGCACAACATTGTCGTAGGGATAAGAGTTCAGTGCATTCCTGTCTCAATAATGTTCCTAGGCCCACAGAGAGAGCGAAGAATACAATGGTAGGCAGGGTAAATTCAGGAGACTGTGTGTGTACTTGTAATCATAAAATCCTTGTATATCCAATTATGTATTATTGAGTTGAGAAGTCATGTAATGCATTCAGTATGTATGTCATGTGTCCTATGTGTGTGTGTGTGTGCGTCAGGTTGTGTGTGTCTGTGTCAGGGTTTACGTTAGCTGGCTTTTGACCGATTAAAAAATAAATAATAGAAAAGCTGATAATAAAATTGCCGCTAGCTAATTGTCCAGGAGAAGAAGAAACAATTATATTTCAAAATGCTGCTTCTTCAATGATGGAAATACCAGTTGATGGAAATACCAGTTGATGGAAATACCAGTTGATGGAAATACCAGTTGATGGAAATACATTTAACTTGTCATGCTTATTGGTCTGTAGTTTAATTTGCATCATTTTGTGGAATTAAATTTGTTATGTATCTTATTTATCACACATCTGTCAGGCAGCACAAGAGCTGCTGCTCCATCATCTCAAACAGAAAATCTAGGCAGGCTTCGTCAGTGTGTCACATACCACTTTGCAATGAGCTGGAGGCAGTATGCATTTTGAAAACATATACTTAATTGTTTGAAACCTGAATATTTTACCACATCTTACCTTGCTTCAAAGTAGCCTTTCCAAAATCAGACCATATACTTTCTTTCATTGTCCAGTAGCCAAAGCCACAATCCTAGTCATATTAGGAAAGGAAAGGGGGATACCTAGTCAGTTGTACAACTGAATTCCTTCAACTGAAATGTGTCTTCCGCATTTAACCAAACCCCTATTAGCAACCCATGCTAGTTGTTGCATATTAGATCTCCCCTCTTTCTCCCAAAATGTTTGTTAGTTTTACCTGTTTTTCATGATATCCAATTGGTAGTTACAGTCTTGTCCCATCGGTGCCACTCCCGTACAGACTCAGGAGAGGCAAAAGTCGAGAGCCACGCGTCCTCCAAAGCACAACGCTGCCAACCTGCACTGCTCCTTGACACACTGCTCGCTTAACCCGGAAGCCAGCCGCACCAATGTGTCAGAGGACACACTACAACTGCCTACCGTGTCAGCGTGCATGCTCCCAGCCCACCACAAGGAGTCACTAGAGCACGATGGGACAAGGACATACCAGCCAGCCAAACCCTCCCCTAACGATGCTCATGGGTCTCATATTCACAGCCAGCTGCAACACAGCCTGGGATCAAACCCGGGTCTGTAGTGACACCTCAAACACTGTGGTGCAGTGCCTTAGACCACTGCGCCACTCGGGAGGCTCTCTTTCTAAATTTCTAATAGGGTATTTTCATCTCTGTCACATGAAACTGCTTGCATGTGCCGTGCGCTGCTGACAACAGTGTTTTCCCATGAATTGCATTATGGAACAAACATTTGCTCGTAGCCTACTCTCTGCGCATTGCTGCACTTATAATATTAAGAATTAATAGTTGATCAACATTTTAAGCTAAAAATGTGGATCTGTTCCATCAGACTAATTGCTTTTTAACATTTTAATGTAGCCTAGGTCTACTGGTTTGAATGGTATGAATTTGGGATCGTCCAACAACTGTCCCAGAGTCTGTTTGGAATAGGCTATTTATTTATTTATTTATTGACAAGCTGACCAATAGACTAGGTAAACTTTTTTACTATGGGGGATAGTAGATTGGCAGGCTAGTGATTTTGCTGTTTGTTACTCATCTTGTTGGCTGAGGATAAGTAAATGTGGACAGTTAGTCTAACATCTTCAAAGTGCACATCAGAATTCGGTAAGAAGGGACCACACATCGTTGCTCCCTCGACCTGCATGTTCTGTTAATATGAATTACCATAATCTAAATGTGATTTCTGTTATTCTGAGCACTATGGGTGGACGCCCTAATCAGGTTACTCATCCAGTGCATATGGGTCCGGTAAATTTTCAAATGTCCAGTAAATGAAAATCCTGCCGGTCAAATGTCCGGCGCCAGATTTTCCGAACGGAAACCCTGGTTTGTTTGTGTGTGTGTGTGTGTGTGTTTCATGGCCTGCTTAAGAGGATGTGAGGGTGTTCTAGCAGTGCAGCTTTAAAGGAAGCAGGAAGGGGAAATGATGGCTATGGTGATTAGAGTGGAGCAGAGAGGTGAACTCCAGCAGAGAAGGATGTCATACTGTATACAATTGAATAGTCTTAGAGGGCTGACTCCTAACAGCCCTGGTGGTTAGAGCGTTGGACTAGTAACCGAAAAGTTGCAAGTTCAAATCCCGAGCTGACAAGGTACAAATCTGTTGTTCTGCCCCTGAACAGGCAGTTAACCCACTGTTTCTAGGCCATCATTCATAATAAGAATTTGTTCTTTTCTTCACTGACTTGCCTAGTTACAGTGCCTTGCGAAAGTATTCGGCCCCCTTGAACTTTGCGACCTTTTGCCACATTTCAGGCTTCAAACATAAAGATATAAAACTGTATTTTTTTGTGAAGAATCAACAACAAGTGGGACACAATCATGAAGTGGAACGACATTTATTGGATATTTCAAACTTTTTTTACAAATCAAAAACTGAAAAATTGGGCGTGCAAAATTATTCAGCCCCCTTAAGTTAATACTTTGTAGCGCCACCTTTTGCTGCGATTACAGCTGTAAGTCGCTTGGGGTATGTCTCTATCAGTTTTGCACATCGAGAGACTGACATTTTTTCCCATTCCTCCTTGCAAAACAGCTCGAGCGCAGTGAGGTTGGATGGAGAGCATTTGTGAATAAACTTAATACTAGACTTAGAAGGCTGAATACTAGGTTTAAAACGCTTACTACTAGTCTTAGGGGGCTGAATCCTAACTTAATAATGGTCTTAGAGGGCTGAATCCTAACTTAATACTGGTCTTAGAGGACTGAATCCCAACTTAATACTAGTCTTAGAGGACTGAATCCTAACTTAATACTAGTCTTAGAGGGCTCAATCCTAACTTAATACTGGTCTTAGAGGGCTGAATCCTAACTTAATACTAGTCTTAGAGGACTGAATCCTAACTTAATACTAGTCTTAGAGGGCTGAATCCTAACCTAATACTGGTCTTAGAGGGCTCAATCCTAACTTAATACTAGTCTAACACGGAACCCAAACCAGCTGCGCACGTGCTCCATCGTGCATAAATGTGTTTTGTCCCCCCACACCAAAAACAATCACGACATGCAGGTTAAAATATCAATTAATTACATTAGGTCGAAAGCATTAAACATGTATGGCAATTTAGCTAGCTAGCTTGCACTTGCTAGCTAACTTGTCCTATTTAGCTAGCTTGCTGTTGCTAGCTAATTTGTCCTGGGATATAAACATTGAGTTATTATTTTACCTGAAATGCCCAAGGTCCTCTACTCCGACAATTAATCCACACATAAAACGGTCAACCGAATAGTTTCTAGTCATCTCTCTTCCTTCCAGGCCTTTTCTTCTCTTGACTTTATATTGCGATTGGCAACTTTCATAAATTAGGTGCATTACCGCCACTGACCTCGTTCGTCACCCACGTGGGTATAACCAATGAGGAGATGGCACGTGGGTACCTGCTTCTACAAACCAATGAGGAGATGGGAGAGGAAGGACTTGCAGCGCGATCTGTGTCAGAAATAGAACTTCTATTTTAGCCCTTGGCAACTCAGACGCTCGTTGGCGCGCGCTAGCAGTGTGGGTGCAATAATTGAATAACATGGATTTCAAAATGTATTTTGCAACGCTCGTGCATGCTGCGTGCGGTGTGGTCAGCCTATTAGAAGGATGAATCCTTACTGAATACTAGTCTTAGAGGACTGAATCCTAACTTAATACTAGTCTTAGAGGGCTGAATCCTAACTTAATACTAGTCTTAGAGGGCTGAATCCTAACTTAATACTAGTCTTAGAGGGCTGAATCCTAACTTAATACTAGTCTTAGAGGGCTGAATCCTAACTTAATACTAGTCTTAGAGGGCTGAATCCTAACTTAATACTAGTCTTAGAGGGCTGAATCCTAACTTAATACTGGTCTTAGAGGGCTGAATCCTAACTTAATACTGGTCTTAGAGGGCTGAATCCTAACCTAATACTAGTCTTAGAGGACTGAATCCTAACTTAATACTAGTCTTAGAGGGCTGAATCCTAACTTAATACTAGTCTTAGAGGGCTGAATCCTAACTTAATACTGGTCTTAGAGGGCTGAATCCTAACTTAATACTGGTCTTAGAGGGCTGAATCCTAACTTAATACTAGTCTTAGAGGACTGAATCCTAACTTAATACTGGTCTTAGAGGGCTGAATCCTAACTTAATACTGGTCTTAGAGGGCTGAATCCTAACTTAATACTGGTCTTAGAGGGCTGAATCCTAACTTAATACTAGTCTTAGAGGGCTGAATCCTAACTTAATAGTGGTCTTAGAGGGCTGAATCCTAACTTAATACTGGTCTTAGAGGGCTGAATCCTAACTTAATACTAGTTTTAGAGGGCTGAATCGTAATTTGCTATCGTCATTTTGGTGTTAAAAATAAAGTATTCAAATTCCCTTTAGGAGCCCCTTGGCAAGGTCATTACAATAGGGCATCATTACCTGTCTCACACCAGCAGCGCAGGCAGACCTCAATGTATATCATCTGGATGGATTTGCTACATACGCTTCGGGCCTTTTCAAATACTACTGTCAGTTGAAACGGTCACACTTTAAATAAAGTATATTCTATGTAGGCTTTATAAAGGGTTTATGAAGGCTTCACTCGGCCTTCATAAGATACACTTTGTTCAAAGTTTCCCAGTTGAACCTTACGACCCCTAAGAAGACAGGGAACTCTTTTTTTATACTATGTGCTTTCAAAAGACTCGGGACACAATAATATCTTTGAAAATGCCATAAATTCCAATAACTCCCAAAATATGTTGATACAACGCAAAGTCCAAGGACACATTATTTTATCTGCCCTGGAAGAATGGATCATATTTTCTTGCTGCCACAACCTACGGCTACAATGTTAGTACAGATGCAAATCCTGTAACACACACACACACAAGACCTGCGTTCAGATACTGTTTATTGTATTTCAATTACTTTCACATATATTTTAAAGTGAGTACATGTATTTGGGAAAAAATGTATTTGAAAATGGAAATAGCTGAATATTGGAATGTATTTGAAAACACATTTGGAAAGGATTGGCAAATATTTGAACTCATGCCTGTTTGGGTATTTTAAATGTATTTGGAAATAAGTATTTAAAAATAGTATTTTTATAGGAAATTATTTGAAAATACTTCAAATAGACAGAAAATAAGTGTTTAAAATACAAGTATGAAGGTATTTTAACCCACAAATAAAAGCCTGAAAATACAGGAAGCTATTATCAATATTCAAAACCTGTGAATAACTGCATAGACTGAAATAGACACACACACATACACACACTATCAAACTGCTCAGTGGTGTAAAGTACTTAAGTAAAAATACTTTAAAAAAACGACTTTACTATTGATATTTTTGACAACTTTTACTTTTACTCTGCTATATTCCTTCCATACATTTTCCCTGACACTGAAAAGTGCTCGTTCCATTTTGAATGCTCAGACAGGACAGCTATATGGTCCAATTCACACACCTATCAATATTAATGCTCTGTCATCCCTACTGCCTAAACACATACTAAACACATAAACGCGTACCGGCATTACAAAAATGACCTTTTTTGGAAAGCAATTATTATTTTGGGAGAAAAAAAATTGTTCTTCATCCTATAATGTCTCAAACATCGTTACCCCTTAGCAACAGATGTGGGATAAATACACACACCCTTCCCACAAACAATCACAAGCTCAGATGTTCAACAGTTATTCCACCCCCGAGCCCAACTCAACAGAAGACTTGATGTCTGAATGTATATACAGTTGTAGCTGTTTGAGAAGACATGCAACATTGAGCAAGAATGGAAGATTTGCTTAACCAATGATGGATGTCAGATACGTCAAGTCCTACCTGATGGAGGTCAGATATGTCAAGTCCTACCTGATGGAGGTCAGATACGTCAAGTCCTACCTAATGGAGGTCAGATACGTCAAGTCCTACCTGATGGAGGTCAGATACGTCAAGTCCTACCTGATGGAGGTCAGATACGTCAAGTCCTACCTGATGGAGGTCAGATATGTCAAGTCCTACCTGATGGAGGTCAGATACGTCAAGTCCTACCTGATGGAGGTCAGATACGTCAAGTCCTACCTGATGGAGGTCAGATACGTCAAGTCCTACCTGATGGAGGTCAGATACGTCAAGTCCTACCTGATGGAGGTCAGATACGTCAAGTCCTACCTGATGGATGTCAGATACGTCAAGTCCTACCTGATGGATGTCAGATACGTCAAGTCCTACCTGATGGAGGTCAGATAAGACAAGTCCTACATGATGGAGGTCAGATATGTCAAGTCCTACCTGATGGAGGTCAGATATGTCAAGGCCTACCTGATGGAGGTCAGATATGTAAAGTCCTACCTTATGGAGGTCAGATATGTCAAGTCCTACCTGATGGAGGTCAGATATGTCAAGTCCTACCTGATGGATGTCAGATACGTCAAGTCCTACCTGATGGAGGTCAGATAAGACAAGTCCTACATGATGGAGGTCAGATACGTCAAGTCCTACCTGATGGAGGTCAGATACGTCAAGTCTTACCTGATGGATGTCAGATACGTAAAGTCCGACCTGATGGATGTCAGATACGTCTCTTTCCCCTGAAACACACACATGCTGGTCCCTCGTTGTGACCATTTTCCCAAGCATCTCTGAGCAGTCAAACCTTTTGATTATTTCGTACCGCCAGGGCCACAATAATTTGCTCCCTCTCTGATTGTCCGAGTGTGACCCCCTCCCATGTGTTACTGCAGCTAGTGTCACCAGCACTGCCACTACCTCATTCCACATGGCTACCCCTACCCCGGTCAACTGCCCGGCACCCTCCACAGCAACCAGCAGAAGCCCCCACCATTTCTCCTTTACCCAAATCCAGATAGCTGATGTTCTGAAAGAGCAGCAAAATCTGGACCCCTACAAATCAGCCGGGCTAGACAATCTGGACCCTCTCTTTCTAAAATTATCTGCCGAAATTGTTGCAACCCCTATTACTAGCCTGTTCAACCTCTCTTTCGTATCGTCTGAGATTCCCAAAGATTGGAAAGCTGCCGCGGTCATCCCCCTCTTCAAAGGGATGACACTCTAGACCCAAACTGCTACAGACCTATATCTATCCTACCCTGTCTTTCTAAGGTCTTCGAAAGCCAAGTTAACACCTAAGCCACGCTCAAGGTTCTAAACGTCATCATAACCGCCATCGATAAGAGACATTACTGTGCAGCCGTATTCATCAACCTGGCCAAGGCTTTCGACTCTGTCAATCACAACATTCTTATTGGCAGACTCGACAGCCTTGGTTTCTCAAATGATTGCCTCGCCTGGTTTACCAACTACTTCTCTGATAGAGTTCAGTGTGTCAAATCGGAGGGCCTGTTGTCCACACCTCTGACAGTCTCTAAGGGTGTGCCACAGGGTTCAATTCTCGGGCCGACTCTCTTTTCTGTATACATCAATGATGTTGCTCTTGCTGCTGGTGATTCTCTGATCCACCTCTACGCAGACGACACCATTCTGTATACTTCTGGCCCCTCCTTGGACACTGTGTTAACTAACCTCCAGACGAGCTTCAATGCCATACAACTCTCCTTCCGTGGCCTCCAACTGCTCTTAAACGCAAGCAAAACTAAATGCATGCTATTCAATCGATCACTGCACGCACCTGCTCGCCCGTCCAGCATCACTACTCTGGACGGCTCTGACTTAGAATACGTGGACAACTACAAATACCTGGGTGTCTGGTTAGACTGTAAACTCTCCTTCCAGACTCACATTAAGCATCTCCAATCCAAAATTAAATCTAGAATCGGCTTCCTATATCGCAACAAAGCATCCTTCACTCATGCTGACAAACATACCCTCGTAAAACTGACCATCCTACCGATCCTCGACTTCGGTGATGTCATCTATAAAATAGCCTCTAACACTCTACTCAACTAACTGGATGCAGTCTATCACAGTGTCATCCGTTTTGTCACCAAAGCCCCATACACTACCCACCATTGCGAACTGTACGCTCTCGTTGGTTGGCCCTCGCTTCATACTCGTCGCCAAACCCACTGGCTACAGGTTATCTACAAGTCTCTGCTAGGTAAAGCCCCGCCTTATCTCAGCTCACTGGTCACCATAGCAGCACCCACTCGTAGCACGCGCTCCAGCAGGTATATCTCACTGGTCACCCCCAAAGCCAATTCCTCCTTTGGTCGTCTTTCCTTCCAGTTCTCTGCTGCCCATGCCTGGAACGAATTGCAAAAATCTCTGAAGCTGGAGACTCATATCTCCCTCACTAGCTTTTAGCACCAGCTGTCAGAGCAGCTTACAGATCACTGCACCTGTACATAGCCCATCTGTAAACAGCCCATCTATCTACCTACCTCATCCCCATACTGGTATTTATTTATTTATTTTGCTCCTTTGCACCCCAGTATCTCTACCTGCACATTCATCTTCTGCCGACCTACCATTCCAGTGTTTAATTGCTATATTGTAATTACTTCGCCACCATGGCTTATTTATTTCCTTAACTTACCTCATTTGCACTCACTGTATATAGACTTTTTGTTTTCTTTTGTTCTACTGTATTATTGACTGTATGTTTTGTTTATTCCATGTGTAACTCTGTGTTGTTGTATGTGTCGAATTGCGACGCTTTATCTTGGTCAGGTCGCAGTTGCAAATGAGAACTTGTTCTCAGCTAGCCTACCTGGTTAAATAAAGGTGTAATAAAGAAAATAAAAAATACCCACCGCCTAGGGACAAGGTACATTTAAAACCAGATACCTTTAGACTTTTACTCAAATAGTATTTCACTAGGTCAAATCAAATCAAAATGTAATTTGATTTGATTAGGTGCATTTTACTTTTACTTGAGTCATTTTCTATTACCGTATCTTTACTTTTTCTGAAGTATGACAATTTAGTACTTTTTCCACCACTGAAAGCACTAGCCTGGAACTTTTTCCTCAGAAATCCTTTTCTAAGAACTGAATGTGATGCAGTGTTCAGTTTCTCTAAACTAAGATGAAATTGTTTCCATTCTGTGAAGTCAGAGGTGCAGAATAAAATGTGAGTTTTGTTGTTGTATCCCACAGGCCAGATTTCAATTATAAGATGAGCGACGAACCCTGTGTGAGCCACACGTTACAGTTCTCTGTGAAAGCGCACATACACACATCTGCACATACACTTACACACATCCGCTTAAACACACACCCACTCAAATATACACACAGCCACTCAAACACACACATACCCACTCAAACACGCGCAGTGATTTTGAGTTGCAAACACTACCCATCCTCTGCTATAGTGTATAGTCACACTCTCTCTCCTCTCTCAGACTCACTCACTCTCTTTTTCTCTATTTTTCTCTCTTTTATCAATCTTTCATTTGTACCTCACACAGAACAAATCTGTTTCTCTGTACTGTATATCTCCAATCTCTTCCGATAGGTCAGACAAAGATGAGCTCAGAAAAACTGATACAACATCGACCCCTCCCCCCTCTGTACCTCCATTGATTACGAATTGAAAACGTATCCTTCTAGAAAGCTCAATGAGTCAAAAAAAGACCTTGGGCTTAAGCCCTTAACCCTCAGACACACATACAGTATATATTAAACATACAGTATATATTAAACAAATAAGCTGAATCACCCCTACAAATATCCGTTCCAGGCTGGTCGTATGGCTTCTCACAGCCGTGCATGTTCAAGTCTATAACAGTTTATCTAGAGCCCTCACAGATATGGCAGATATGGATATTGTGTGTGTGTGTGTTCATAAGTGTCCATATACACTACCATTCAAAAGTTTGAGGTCACTTAGAAATGTCCTTGTTTTTGAAAGAAAAGCACATGCTGATGCTCCAGATACTCAACTAGTCTAAAGAAGGCCAGATGTATTGCTTTTTAATCAGACAAGTTTTCAGCTGTGCAAACATAATTACAAAAGGGTTTTCTAATGATCAATTAGCCTTTTAAAATGATAAACTTGGATTAGCTAACACAATGTGCCATTGGAACACAGGAGTGATGGTTGCTGATAATGGGCCTCTGTACGCCTATGAAGATTATCTATAAAAAGTCTGCCGTTTCCAGCTACAAGTCATTTACAACATTAACAATGTCTACACTGTTTTTCTGATCAATTTGATGTTATTTTAATGGACCAAAAATGTGCTTTTCTTTCAAAAACAAGGACATTTCTAAGTGACCCCAAACTTTTGAACGTGTTACGGTTTTCTTTATCTGAAGTAGAGTCGGACCAAAACGCAGCGTGGTAATTTTGATACATGTTTAATGAAGACGAAACACAATCAATACAAAAACAATAAACGTACCGTAAAAACCTATACAGCCTATCTGGTGACAACAAACACAGAGACAGGAACAATCACCCACGAAACACACAACGAATATGGCTGCCTAAATATGGTTCCCAATCAGAGACAACGATAAACACCTGCCTCTGATTGAGAACCACTGCAGACAGCCATAGACTTACCTAGAAAACCCTACTAAGCCACAAACCCAATACGTACGAAAACCCCAAGACAAAACACACCACATAAATAAACCCATGTCACACCCTGGCCTGACCAAAATAATAAAGAAAACACAAAATATAAAGACCAGGGCGTGACAGAACGGTGGTGTATATCCATGACCTGTGAAATGTTTGAATCCATCTCGACTGTGACATGATTTGTGGATTCAAATAAAGAATGTGTGTTAAAAGCCATGTACATGTAGCTCTTTCTGCCAGTTGAGTTCAGATAAAACCATCTGATTTGTATTGCTCCACATTACATCACAGGGTCAGGGTTAGACTGTTAGGGTACAGTTTACTCAGTTCAGCCCTTTGGAATAACTATGGCATGATGATTATAATGTAAGTCGTAAGATTGTTCAGTGTCTTGCCAGCTGATGGCAGAAGTAGGGCTGGGCTGTATACCGTATTTTACGATATACCCCTATTGATGCACAGATCAGTTAGTTTTTCTAACATTACCTTCTATAACGGTATTTGCATGGTTGGTTTGTCAAATGTGATACGCCATGTTTCACGTCCATTTTTAGTAGTTTAGTAGTTTTTTTATAGTTTACTTCGTTACTTGAGTCATCTCTCTCCGCTCACTTTCTCTCCATCAACGTGTGGGTGGGTGTGTGTGGGGGGGCGGAGGGGGGTGAGTGTGTGCATGGCCTTGGTTTTGTATAATCTGCATTTTCTGCTTACGCCTTCACAATGTGGCCCACTTCCTCACCTCTGTAAATAGGGTGTAAAAGTGTGTACTCGGCAGAAAAATAGATGTGTGTGTGTACACAGATACATAGGGATCTCATCATTCATTGGACTATTATCTTATATTATCTTATATCTCGTATGTTTTACATTCACTTTGGGTTACTTAGGTAGATAATACATATCTGTGTGTTTTGGTATGTGTGTAGCAGTTTGGCTTATTGACCGGTCTATCCTCATGTGGGTATAGGATGCTGTGTGTCTCTGGCAGTCTAATCTGTCTGAGGCAGTGGTATAGGATGCTGTGTGTCTCTGGCAGTCTAATCTGTCTGAGGCGGTGGTATAGGATGCTGTGTGTCTCTGGCAGTCTAATCTGTCTGAGGCAGTGGTATAGGATGCTGTGTGTCTCTGGCAGTCTAATCTGTCTGAGGCGGTGGTATAGGATGCTGTCTCTGGCAGTCTAATCTGTCTGAGGCGGTGGTATAGGATGCTGTGTTTCTCAGGCAGTCTAATCTGTCTGAGGCAGTGGTATAGGATGCTGTCTCTGGCAGTTTAATCTGTCTGAGGCGGTGGTATAGGATGCTGTGTTTCTCTGGCAGTTTAATCTGTCTGAGGCGGTGGTATAGGATGCTGTGTTTCTCTGGCAGTTTAATCTGTCTGAGGCGGTGGTATAGGATGCTGTGTGTCTCTGGCAGTCCAATCTGTCTGAGGCGGTGGTATAGGATGCTGTGTGTCTCTGGCAGTCCAATCTGTCTGAGGCGGTGGTATAGGATGCTGTGTTTCTCTGGCAGTCTAATCTGTCTGAGGCGGTGGTATAGGATGCTGTGTTTCTCTGGCAGTCTAATCTGTCTGAGGCGGTGGTATAGGATGCTGTGTGTCTCTGGCAGTCTAATCTGTCTGAGGCGGTGGTATAGGATGCTGTCTCTGGCAGTCTAATCTGTCTGAGGCGGTGGTATAGGATGCTGTGTGTCTCTGGCAGTCTAATCTGTCTGAGGCAGTGGTATAGGATGCTGTGTATCTCTGGCAGTCTAATCTGTCTGAGGCGGTGGTATTGGATGCTGTGTGTCTCTGGCAGTCCAATCTGTCTGAGGCGGTGGTATAGGATGCTGTGTTTCTCTGGCAGTCTAATCTGTCTGAGGCGGTGGTATAGGATGCTGTCTCTGGCAGTCTAATCTGTCTGAGGCGGTGGTATAGGATGCTGTGTTTCTCAGGCAGTCTAATCTGTCTGAGGCAGTGGTATAGGATGCTGTCTCTGGCAGTTTAATCTGTCTGAGGCGGTGGTATAGGATGCTGTGTTTCTCTGGCAGTTTAATCTGTCTGAGGCGGTGGTATAGGATGCTGTGTTTCTCTGGCAGTTTAATCTGTCTGAGGCGGTGGTATAGGATGCTGTGTGTCTCTGGCAGTCCAATCTGTCTGAGGCGGTGGTATAGGATGCTGTGTGTCTCTGGCAGTCCAATCTGTCTGAGGCGGTGGTATAGGATGCTGTGTTTCTCTGGCAGTCTAATCTGTCTGAGGCGGTGGTATAGGATGCTGTGTTTCTCTGGCAGTCTAATCTGTCTGAGGCGGTGGTATAGGATGCTGTGTGTCTCTGGCAGTCTAATCTGTCTGAGGCGGTGGTATAGGATGCTGTCTCTGGCAGTCTAATCTGTCTGAGGCGGTGGTATAGGATGCTGTGTGTCTCTGGCAGTCTAATCTGTCTGAGGCGGTGGTATAGGATGCTGTGTGTCTCTGGCAGTCTAATCTGTCTGAGGTGGTGGTATAGGATGATGTGTGTCTCTGGCAATCCAATCTGTCTGAGGCGGTGGTATAGGATGCTGTGTGTCTCTGGCAGTCTAATCTGTCTGAGGCGGTGGTATAGGATGCTGTGTGTCTCTGGCAGTCTAATCTGTCTGAGGCGGTGGTATAGGATGTTGTGTGTCTCTGGCAGTCCAATCTGTCTGAGGCGGTGGTATAGGATGCTGTGTGTCTCTGGCAGTCTAATCTGTCTGAGGTGGTGGTATAGGATGCTGTGTGTCTCTGGCAGTCCAATATGTCTGAGGTGATGGTATAGGATGCTGTGTGTCTCTGGCAGTCTAATCTGTCTGAGGCAGTGGTATAGGATGCTGTGTATCTCTGGCAGTCTAATCTGTCTGAGGCGGTGGTATTGGATGCTGTGTGTCTCTGGCAGTCCAATCTGTCTGAGGCGGTGGTATAGGATGCTGTGTTTCTCTGGCAGTCTAATCTGTCTGAGGCGGTGGTATAGGATGCTGTGTTTCTCTGGCAGTCTAATCTGTCTGAGGCGGTGGTATAGGATGCTGTGTGTCTCTGGCAGTCTAATCTGTCTGAGGCGGTGGTATAGGATGCTGTCTCTGGCAGTCTAATCTGTCTGAGGCGGTGGTATAGGATGCTGTGTGTCTCTGGCAGTCTAATCTGTCTGAGGCGGTGGTATAGGATGCTGTGTGTCTCTGGCAGTCTAATCTGTCTGAGGCGGTGGTATAGGATGCTGTGTGTCTCTGGCAGTCTAATCTGTCTGAGGCGGTGGTATAGGATGCTGTGTGTCTCTGGCAGTCTAATCTGTCTGAGGCGGTGGTATAGGATGCTGTGTGTCTCTGGCAGTCTAATCTGTCTGAGGCGGTGGTATAGGATGTTGTGTGTCTCTGGCAGTCCAATCTGTCTGAGGCGGTGGTATAGGATGCTGTGTGTCTCTGGCAGTCTAATCTGTCTGAGGCGGTGGTATAGGATGCTGTGTGTCTCTGGCAGTCCAATATGTCTGAGGTGATGGTATAGGATGCTGTGTGTCTCTGGCAGTCTAATCTGTCTGAGGCAGTGGTATAGGATGCTGTGTATCTCTGGCAGTCTAATCTGTCTGAGGCGGTGGTATTGGATGCTGTGTGTCTCTGGCAGTCTAATCTGTCTGAGGCGGTGGTATAGGATGCTGTGTTTCTCTGGCAGTCCAATCTGTCTGAGGCGGTGGTATAGGATGCTGTGTGTCTCTGGCAGTCTAATCTGTCTGAGGCGGTGGTATAGGATGCTGTGTGTCTCTGGCAGTCCAATCTGTCTGAGGCGGTGGTATAGGATGCTGTCTCTGGCAGTCTAATCTGTCTGAGGCGGTGGTATAGGATGCTGTGTGTCTCTGGCAGTCTAATCTGTCTGAGGCGGTGGTATAGGATGCTGTCTCTGGCAGTCTAATCTGTCAGAGGCGGTGGTATAGGATGCTGTCTCTGGCAGTCTAATCTGTCTGAGGCAGTGGTATAGGATGCTGTCTCTGGCATTCCAATCTGGCTGAGGCGGTGGTATAGGATGCTGTCTCTGGCAGTCTAATCTGTCTGAGGCGGTGGTATAGGATGCTGTGTTTCTCTGGCAGTCCAATCTGTCTGAGGCGGTGGTATAGGATGCTGTGTTTCTCAGGCAGTCTAATCTGTCTGAGGCGGTGGTATAGGATGCTGTTTTTCTCAGGCAGTCTAATCTGTCTGAGGCGGTGGTATAGGATGCTGTCTCTGGCAGTCTAATCTGTCTGAGGCAGTGGTATAGGATGCTGTCTCTGGCAGTCTAATCTGTCTGAGGCGGTGGTATAGGATGCTGTCTCTGGCAGTCTAATCTGTCTGAGGCGGTGGTATAGGATGCTGTCTCTGGCAGTCTAATCTGTCTGAGGCAGTGGTATAGGATGCTGTCTCTGGCAGTCTAATCTGTCTGAGGCAGTGGTATAGGATGCTGTCTCTGGCAGTCTAATCTGTCTGAGGCGGTGGTATAGGATGCTGTCTCTGGCAGTCTAATCTGTCTGAGGCGGTGGTATAGGATGCTGTCTCTGGCAGTCTAATCTGTCTGAGGCGGTGGTATAGGATGCTGTGTGTCTCTGGCAGTCTAATCTGTCTGAGGCGGTGGTATAGGATGCTGTCTCTGGCAGTCTAATCTGTCTGAGGCGGTGGTATAGGATGCTGTCTCTGGCAGTCTAATCTGTCTGAGGCAGTGGTATAGGATGCTGTCTCTGGCAGTCTAATCTGTCTGAGGCGGTGGTATAGGATGCTGTCTCTGGCAGTCTAATCTGTCTGAGGCAGTGGTATAGGATGCTGTCTCTGGCAGTCTAATCTGTGTGAGGCGGTGGTATAGGATGCTGTGTGTCTCTGGCAGTCTAATCTGTCTGAGGCGGTGGTATAGGATGCTGTCTCTGGCAGTCTAATCTGTCTGAGGCGGTGGTATAGGGGTAAAGCCCTGTACTGGCTTTTCTTTGTTTTACGGACACTTTTCCGGTCTGCAAATTGATTTTGAAGAAATAAAAAAAAACTGTGTGCCTCCGTTGAATTTCAAAAATCTCGATGTGACCCTAGAGACAAAATGATTGCCCATTCCTGGACTGACTCTATGCAAGGAGTCCCCATGGCTCAGAATAAGACTAGCTACACGTCTCACGTCTCACACACACACACACACAGACACACACACACACACACACACACACACTCTCAACCACGGCTAAGTTAGTTCTGTCTCTTGTCTCTACCAGGGGTGAAGGGGCCTGGTACTGTATGCCAAGTCCACCATGGAGGCACAGAACAGCCATCACCAGCACAACCTAGACAACCAGAACAAGAACCTCTACAAGATGCCTGGAGAAGATCAGGTGAGACGTCATATTCTAGTCTACACTGGGGTGTGTGTGTGTGTGTGTGTGAGAGCTTGTGTGCATGTGCGTGTGTGTGTGTGTGCATTCATGTCTGCTTTTGAATAAACAAATTCCAGTTAATTTTTACATTTTACAACATCAAATAATTTGTCTGTTGTTGTTTGTCGCTGTTGTTTCAAGACCTAAGTGTAATGCTAATAGATAAACGCAAAATGCATTTTCACAATGCTTCAAAGAGCATAGAAGGACTGAAGATAATTGACTGGGATGGAAAAAACAGCTCAGGTTTGCACGGAAGCCCTTGACAACACTGAGAGCTATGACTGTAGGCAAGCAGGTGTCACTCCCTAACTACATATTAGTAGAGACTATCTTAGCAACCCCGTCATTTAACAGTAGTCAAAGCCTGCTCTTGACTCTGCTCATAATGAGTGGTAATTGTTGAAGAAATTAGCCTTAATCGCCTCTTCATTGGCTTTCAACTGCGTGAGGGCGATTACGTGACAAATTGTTGTGCCGGCTTGATAGTGAGGTAATGGATGTTGTTGTGTTACTTGGTGGCGCGGTGCAGAGTCTGTCATTACGTAGTGTTTAAGTGCAATTAGCCAATGATATTGAACATCTGCTACGGTGATAGGAAGAAATGAAAACCTGTTCTGTTTAGCGTAATGCCATCATCATTTTCCATGATGGTACCTCTCTGACCACCTCTACCCCTTCTTCCTTCCTCCCTATAGTTGGGGCTTTTCAATGTGATGAGAGGGTCAAACTACAGCGTTTTGCCACAGATTATAGCCACTGAAGTTAAGAATTTGGTGACTGAAAATGTTCAACCTCAATTTCTTCAGTATTGATGGTATCGATGGTCTTTTAATTTGTTTGTTGAGGGTTTTACACATTTGATAAAATAAGTTCCCTAACGTCATTAATCTGTGTCAAGTCATATACCAGTCACCCTCCACCTAAATACAGGAATCGACCGCTTACAACAATTGCGCATATCTGCGGCCACCCCTTGAAACATCATCAGGGAGTCTCCCACAATCACTGCAGCACGGCGGCTGCCAGATCTGACACAGCACGTCACCGCCACTGCAGCAGCTAGCGAAGAGTACTTGAGTTAACACCACAGCCCAACGAGCCAAAGACCAATCAGCCAACGTCACTCTGGATTAGCTAATAGCGTCTCAAGACTCGGGGAGATCCGTTATGGCAAAGCCATTTGTTTCTCTTGATGCTGATTTTATGACGCTCCAAAGGCCAGAGAACGTAAAAAGAAAAGAAAGAGGGAAAGAAAAATGATGTTGATAGAGTTAGGAGCTATTGAGATTCTGGAAGAGCTTTTCCAGTTCACCCCGGGCTCTCGCCGTCAGTCGCAGTACAAAGTGATGAAGCACATGTGGATTGGAGCGGAGAGCTGAAAGCTGGGAGCTGGAGGGAAGTTAAGGGCTTTGACTCTATAATTCTCTCTCTCTCTCTCTCTCTCTCTCTCTCTCTCTCTCTCTCTCTCTCGATCTCTCTCTCTCTCTCTCTCTCTCTCTCTCTCTCTCTCTCTCTCTCGAGCAGTGTAGTAAGTCTCCACAGGGCATGCTCTACTGTTTCAATAGCCCAGTGAATGGCTAAACCCTCTTGAATGTCAGGAGTAATATGCATCCCCTGAGATTTTTCTTGGCCAGTGAGAGGAATTGAGAAAAAGAAAGAAAAATACAATTTTGCGTTATGGTATGTAATGATTTAATGTTAACTTCAGGCCTTTTTTGTGATGCACATTCAAGGAACAAAGACCCCATTGAGTCAAGGATACGTTTTGTTGACGTATCGATGCTGACAAGTGAATGCCAGATCGAGTATGGTAGATAAAACCTACATTTTTATTCGCTGTTGTTGTTTCATAGTAGATGATAGGTTCAAATGAAAGCCATTGTTTAAGTCAGCACTGGACCACAATGTAATTGAACAGGACATGCAGGCTAATTGTGAACCTAAGTCTCCTGGTCATGGCACAGCCTGGGATCAAACCCCAGGCTGTAGTGATGCCACAACACTGTGATGCAGTGCCTTAGACCACTGCGCCACTCAGGAGTCAAGGGTTTGTAAATCTTGGGATAAAGAACAGTTGAACATTGTTCCTGTTGAAATCCACTGTGTATCACATTCGATTCAGCACAGGGAATATTGGAATTAATCAAAAGCTCTGAACTCTCTCCTGTCAGCTCAGGTGTGTTGAATGGACCCCAGGTTTGAGGAGATGTAATCAATGCATTTGGGGGATGTAAGTCTGCATATCCTAGTACTTTTTAAAGCATCCCACTAATAGTGAGGTTTACTTCACAAACAACAAATCAACGACACAGATTTCTCCTCTATTGTTTTGTAATTAATTGATAGAAAAAAAGAACAATAACAGTTGTAGGTAGTGTTATACCAAATATGACAGAGCCACAGTTTTGGAGTATGGGGTTATATAATGACTAATCTAGGTAAAGATAGCAGCCTGGCTAGCATATTAGCATATCAGGCTAGCTCTAATTAGCAGTGGCACTCTAATAGAGCATGCTAATCTGGGTCAGCGCATATGTAAATGAGCAGCTGGGAATATTCCACGGCGCCAAGCATCAGAGTGTTTGTCACCCAGGGTTTGTGTCGCTCAGTATTAGCATCGACACACACAGACACACCCAAGCCCTCCCCTCGAAACAATTACGGCAATTACAAATAGCATCAATAACGGCTGGCTGGCTGTCAAAAAGGGGAGCCGTTGGGAGGCTTGTGCCACCGAGACAGACCGGTGGTACAGAAAGGACCACAGATGCTTTGATTTACCAACTGAACCACCCAGCTATGCTGGTCCCATGTTGCTCAGTTGGTAAGAGTGTGACACTAGCAATACCAAGGTTTTGGGTTCAATTCCCGTTTGGATCACATACTCAAAATGTATGCACTCACTTTCCTGGATAAAAATGTCTTCTAAGTGGCATAAAGGGAGATACTTTCCTCTCAGCATTGTATCTTGCCCTAGAAACCCTTCTTGCCATAGAAACCTTCTTGCCCAAGAAACCATCTTTCCCTAGAAACCTCCTTGCCCTAGAATCCATCTTGCCCTAAAAACCATCTTGCCCTAGAATCCATCTTGCCCTAGAAACCATCTTGCCCTAGAAACCTTCTTGCCATAAAATACATCTTGCCCAAGAAACCTTCTTGCCCTAGAATCCATCTTGCCCTAGAATTAATCTTGCCCTAGATACCATCTTGCCCTAGAAACCTGGGTGTGACATTGGCCACTATGGAACTGTATACAGAAGGCACATTGTTGTGTGAACTGATTTGAATTGGAACCTGAAATGTGACATGGTCAGGAACATTTGGTTGGCTGGGTACATGTACTGTGTGAACGACTGATGCTCTGTGTAAATGGAAGACAAACTGAACTATATTTTCAGCCTTGTCTATTGTCAGCATGTTAGCAAGTGTCAACACTGTGATACAGTATGAGTGAGAATCTTTTACAGAGTGACTGAGTGACTTGCGGACCCTTAGCTGTGCCATATAAACTCAGTAAAAAAATAAATGTCCCTTTTTCAGGACCCTGTCTTTCAAAGATAATTCGTAAAAATCCAAATATCTTCACAGATCTTCATTGTAAAGGGTTTAAACGCTGTTTCACATGCTCGTTCAATGAACCATAAACAAGTAATGAACATGCACCTGTGGAACGGTCGTTAAGACACTTACAGATGGTAGGCAATTAAGGTCACAGTTATGAAAACTTAGGACACTAAAGAGGCCTTTCTACTGACTCTGAAAAACACCAAAAGAAAGATGCCCAGAGTCCCTGCTCATCTGCATGGAGGCATGCTGCAAGGAGGCATGAGGACTGCAGATGTGGCCAGGGCAATAAATTGCAATGTCCGTACCGTGAGACGCCTAAGACAGCGCTACAGGGGGACAGGACGGACAGCTGATTGTCCTCTCAGTGGCAGACCACATGTAACAACACCTACAGTATCGATAAATTCGAACATCACACCTGCGGGACAGGTACAGGATGGGAACAACAACTGCCCGAGTTACACCCAAACGCACAATGCTCAGACTGTCTGTAATAGGCTGAGAGAGGCTGGACTGAGGGCTTGTAGGCCTGTTGTAAGGCAGGTCCTCACCAGACATCACTGGTAACAATGTCACGTATGTGCACAAACCCACTGTTGCTGGACCAGACAGGACTGGCAAAAATTGCTCTTCCCTGACAAGTCGCGGTTTTGTCTCACCAGGGGTGGTGGTCAGATTTGTGTTTATCGTTGAAGGAATGAGCGTTACACCGAGGTCTTTACTCTGGAGCGGGATCGATTTGGAGGTGGAGGGTCCGTCATGGTCTGGGGTGGTGTGTCACAGCATCACTGATTGCAGGCAATCTCAACGCTGTGCTTTACAGGGAAGACATCCTCCTCCCTCATGTGGTACCCTTCCTGCAGGCTCATCCTGACATGACCCTCCAGCATGACAATGCCACTAGCCATACTGCTAGTTCTGTGTGTGATTTCCTGCAAGACAGGAATGTCAGTGTTCTGCCATGGTCAGCGAAGAGCCCGGATCTCAATCCCATTGAGCACTTCTGGGACCTGTTGGATTGGAGGGTGAGGGCTGGGGCCATTCCCCCCAGAAATGTCTGGGAACTTGCAAGTGCCTTGGTGGAAGAGTGGGGTAACATCTCACAGCAAGAACTGGCAAATCTGGTGCAGTCCCTGAGGAGATGCACTGCAGTAGTTAATGTAGCTGGTGGCCACACCAGATACTGACTGTTACTTTTGATTTTGACCCCCCTTTTGTTCAGGGACACATTATTCAATTTCTGTTAGTCACATGTCTGTGGAACTTGTTCAGTTCATGTCACAGTTGTTAAATCTTGTTATGTTCATACAAATATTTACAGATGTTAAGTTTGCTGAAAATAAACGTAGTTGACAGTGAGTGGACACCTCTTTTTTTGCTGAGTTTGGTTCCTCGAACTGACAGACATGTTTAGTACACAGAATCGTTAGCTACTCTTCTACATTTTTCAGATGGGTTTTAGTTACTGTTGTGTCGCTAAAGGATGCTACAGACATACCAGTGCATGTATGTCCAACCTTGGATAAAACTGTAGCCATTGTCAAATGTTAATGCCACTGTTTATATGAATAACTCACCTGAGTGATATTAAGGCACATTCATTCAAATCCCAGAGAACTGTCACTCACGCACATCAATAGATGTGCCAATCCTATCCAAGCCAACATGGGCATATGAACCTTCTCTCTCAACAGGTTACTACAGTATTTCTCCCTAACTAAAACTGTCCATTCTTCTTCCCCTCACTGAGAAACATGCAGAGCCACCAGTACTGCTGCACGCTGGCCAACTTCCGCATTGAGAAGAAGATTGGCCGGGGCCAGTTCAGCGAGGTCTACAAAGCCACCTACCTTCTGGAGGGCCAGCATGTGGCTCTGAAGAAAGTCCAGGTACTATATTGAGTCCTATCCTTTTAGGCATTTACTCTATAGGTACATCTCAGTAGTCTAAAGTGGCTTCCTCTCCTCGTCTCTCCTCCTTCATGTGCACTGCTCTGTGAAACATAGAAAAGGGGAAGACGATATGGTGAATACCTGGCTCTACCAAACCAGCTATTTGTTTCACTGACATCGTCCTTTCACATCAGTGCTAATCAAGGACTATTGAGATACAGCCAAGGGTTGGCAAAGGCAGTTTGGTTCATGTCTGGGCCAGGAAGGCCACAGTGTGTGCAGTGTTTTTCCCCAGCCTAATGCTTGAAACTACTGAACCATGTTGGTTAGTGTTTGGGTCAGAGGCCTAGACACACTTCTGCTCTACAGGTCTAGACGTGAAGATCACTGGCGTTACGCTGAGCACTGGGGTTATGTGTTAGAGCTGGCTGAGGATTCTATGGAATACCTCTGACAATGCAGTCGGATAACGGTACAAACTTCGTTGTTCTTTTCTTTAGATATTTGAAATGATGGACGCCAAGGCTCGCCAGGACTGCATCAAGGAGATTGACCTGCTGAAGGTAAGGCTGGTGGAATTATTTCTCAGGGGGTGAATCTCAATTGTACTTCCTTGATTCCTTTAATCCTCTTTCCTTGCCTCTTTCCTCGCCTCCTTCTCAAAACCCATTGGATGAGAAGGTCAGAGGCAAGGAGAGAGAACGTGAGGAATCAAATAAATGAAATTGAGATTCTCTCTGGCTTGGTCTCTTCAGGGGTTTCTTATAATCTGGTTTAACTGTAGGATGCACTTAAATCCAGCAGGTGTAGGTAAGGAAGCATTTTAGAGATGAGGGTGATATTGTCAGGGAGCTTGGGTCTTATGCCAGTGAAATGGTAAGGTTTTAGAATGCTATGGCCCTTTGTCACAGGATCTGGGCCGAACGTGTGTGTTGGGGCAGCCTTTGTGTGGTTGTGACTGTGAGTGGGGCTGTGTCAATGTATGTGTTTTTAGTTAATAATACACACAGTCATATAAACACATTCATTGACACACACATACAGGTTTGTGCAGTGGCAGATGTATATACAGTACCAGTCAAAAGTTTGGACACACCTACTCATTCAAGGGTTTTTCTTCATTTTTACTATTTTCGACATTGTAGAATAATAGTGAAGATGTCAAAACTATGAAATAACACATATGGTATCATGTAGTAACCAAAAAAGTTTTAAACAGATCAAAATATATTTTATATTTGAGATTCTTCAAAGTAGCCACCCTTTGCCTTGATTACAGCTTTGCACCACTCTTGGCATTCTCTCAACCAGCTTCATGAGGTAGTCGCCTGAAATGCATTTCAATTAACAGGTGTGCCTTGTTAAAAGTACATTTCCTTCTTAATGCGTTTGAGCCAATCAGTTGTGTTGTGACAATGTAGGGTTGGTATACAGAAGATAGCCCTATTTGGTAAAAGACCATGTCCATATTATAGCAAGAACAGCTCAAATAAGCAAAGAGAAACAACAGTCCATCATGACTTTAAGACATGAAGGTCAGTCTTAAATTTAAATTTAAAGAACTTCGAAAGTTTCTTCAAGTGCAGTCGCTAAAACCATCAAGCGCTATGAGGAAACTAACTCTCATGAGGACCACAACAGAAAACGTACCTCTGCTGCAGAGCATAAATTCATTTGAATTGCCAGCCTCAGAAATTGCAGACCAAATAAATGCGTCACAGAGTTCAAGTAACAGACGCATCTCAACATCATCTGTTCAGAGGAGACTGTGTGAATCAGGCCTTCATGGTCTAATTGCTGCAAAGAAACCACTAATAGAGGACACCAATAAGAAGGAGAGGCTTGCTTGGACCAAGAAACACGAGCAATGGACATTAGACCGGTAGAAATCTGTCCTTTGGTCTGATGAGTCCAAATGTAAGATTTTTGGTTCCAAACGATGTGTCTTTGTGAGAAGCAAAGGATGATCTCTGCATGTGTGGTTCCCACCATGAAGCATGGAGGAGGAGGTGTGATGGTGTGGGGGTGCTTTGCTGGTGTCACTGTCTGTGATTTATTTAGAATTCAAGGCACACTTAACCATAATGGCTACCGCAGCATTCTGCAGCGAAACTCAATCCCATCTGGTTTGGGCTTAGTGGGACTAATTTGTTTTTCAACAGGACGATGACCCAAAACACACCTCCAGGCTGTGTAAGGGCTATTTGACCAAGAAGGAGAGTGATGGAGTCCTGCATCAGATGTCCTGGCCTCCACAATCACCCGACCTCAACCCAATTGAGATGGTTTGGGATGATTTGGACCGCAGGATGAAGGAAAAGCAGCCAACAAGTGCTCAAGCATATGTGGGAACTCATTCAAGACTGTTGGAAAAGCATTCCAGGTGAAGCTGGGAGAGAATGCCAAGCTGTCATCAAGGCAAAGGGTGGCTACTTTGAAGAATCTCAAATATAAAATATATTTAACAGTTATTTGGAAACTACATCATGATTTCACATGTGTTGTTTCAAAGTTTTGATGTCTTTATTATTATGCTACAATGTCTAAAATAGTAAAACATTTAGAAAAACCCTTGAATGAGTAAGTGAGTCCAAATTTGACTGGTACTGTATATATATATATATATATATTATATATATCACACACACACACACACACACACACACACACACACACACACACACACACACACACACACACACACACACTTATGCACACCTGTGTTTGGAGTATCATTAAGTGCGTATAGTCCTCCGTCTGTTCACGTGTGTGTGTTACTCTTTGTCATTGTACGGGATCAAAGAGAGCCTCTGTTCTGACACTCCAAGTGTGTTTGCTGTCATCTCACGCTGGCTGTGATGCTCTGTTTAGAGTCGGCAGTGTGTGTGTGTGTTTATGTCATCGCAAGGTGTGGGGGGAGGGACAGCCACAGAAAAAGCCATGAGAGGACGAGAAAGGAAGAGAGGGAGAAGAAAAAGGAGGGAAGGAGGGAGGTGGCCCTGTCAGGTCCTTGATCCCGCCCGCCTGTCAATGCCGCCTGTCACTTTAACGACCTGTCAAATCACACGCCCCATCTGCTGCTTGTTACGCCTCCCGGAGTGATTGGCGGCTGCGCTGGCAGTTGGGGTTTTATGGTGGCATAAATTAAAGTGGTTTGTTGTCATCATCATCAGGGGTGACATTTGTTTTGGTGCGGCGTGCGAGGCGGCCGGGCGGTAAAGTGGAGTTTATGACAGGGACTTGAAGTGTGCATCTGTGGGCAGAGACCCCTGTCAGGAAGAGTGGGTCAGATTAACATACACGAAGACTGACAGTGTGTGTGTGTGTGTGTGTGTGTGTGTGCGTGTGGGGCTGCCGTGATAAAGGAGTACATCACAACCAGTGCTTAATTTGAGCCGGATCCTACCGAAACCAGATCCGGCACCTCTCATTTTTGGAGTGTATCGTTCCGGAACCCATTTGACTCCTCTGTAATTCTCCTTCCCCTAAAGAACATAATGTGAAAACGTACCTGATATTCTAAGAATTGCGCAACATTGTAGCTAGCCTATATAGACCAACTCGTGGCCATTGTTGGGTTGATTGTTATGATTTCTTGAACTGCATTGTTGGCTAAGGGCTTGTGAGTAAGCATTTCACGATATTCGGCGCATGTGACAAATAACATTTGAATTGAGATAGGCTATTGGCACAAGCTTATCGGCCATCGACTGTGAGTGAGCTGCGCATCATTGGGTGAGTCAGTGAAACTGGAAAGCTTTTTTTAGGACTAGAACTTCCTCCTCATACAGTACAATATGTGTCTCCACACTTCTAGGTCTAGCCTATCGATTGTTTCAAGACCAGCTCGTTTTATTGATCCCAGATTCACTCAGTTTGTTAGTGTCAAAGTAGCCTGTCATTTCCATAATTTCTGCTGTATTAAAAAAGATACTGCTAAAGTCTCCAGTCATCTAAAATGATGGAGCATTACATGAAATGCATTTATAATTTACAAATAAATTCATTAAAAATCCTACATTGTGATTTTCTGGATTTTTTCCCCCTTTTTTCCCCCACCACTAACATTGAGTGGCTGCTGCCAACATACTAACTCAACCCCAGCCACTTTAATAATGGAAATTGATGAAAATTGATGTAAAAATGTATCACTAGCCACTTTAAACAATGCCACTTAATATAATGTTTACATGCCCTACATTACTCATCTCATATGTATATACTGTACTCTATATCATCTACTGTGTCTTTATGTAATACATGTATCACTAGCCACTTTAAACTATGCCACTTTGTTTACATACCCTACATTACTCATCTCATATGTATATACTGTACTCGATACCATCTACTGCATCTTGCCTATGCCGTTCTGTACCATCACTCATTCATATATCTTTATGTACATATTCTTTATCCCTTTACACTTGTGTGTATACGGTAGTAGTTGTGGAATTGTTAGGTTAGATTACTCGTTGGTTATTACTGCATTGTCGGAACTAGAAGCACAAGCATTTCGCTACACTCGCATTAACATCTGCTAACCATGTGTATGTGACAAATAAAATTTGATTTGATTTGAAATTTAGAACCAGGAACAGATATAGCCCTTGGTTCTCTGCAGACCGGACTGCCCTTAACCAACACAAAAACATCCTATGGCGTTCTGCATTAGCATCGAACAGCCCCCGTGATATGCAACTTTTCAGGGAAGCTAGAAACCAATATACACAGGCAGTTATACGAGTATGAAGTTAGCACCCACTGACTCCAGGTCATCTACAAGACCCTGCTAGGTAAAGTCCCACCTTATCTCAGCTCGCTGCTCACCATAGCAGCACCCACCTGTAGCACGGGCTCCAGCAGGTATATCTCTCTGGTCACCCCAAAAACCAATTCTTCCTTTGGCCGCCTCTCCTTCCAGTTCTCTGCTGCCAATGACTGGAACGAACTACAACAATCTCTGAAACTGGAAACACTTATCTCCCTCACTAGCTTTACGCACCAGCTGTCAGAGCAGCTCACAGTTTACTGCACCTGTACATAGCCCATCTATAATTTAGCCCAAACAACTACCTATCCCCCTACTGTTATTTGATTTATTAATTTTGCACCCCATTATTTCTACTTTGCACTTTCTTCCACTACCATTCCAGTGTTTTACTTGCTATATTGTATTTACTTTGCCACAATGGCCTTTTTTTTGTTGCCTTTACCTCCCTTTTCTGACCTCATTTGCTCACCTTGTATATAGACTTATTTTTCTACTGTATTATTGACTGTATGTTTGTTTTACTCCATGTGTAACTCTGTGTTGTTGTACGTGTCGAACTGCTTTGCTTTATCTTGGCCAGGTCGCGATTGTAAATGAGAACTTGTTTTCAACTTGCCTACCTGGTTAAATAAAGGTGAAATAAATCAATAAAATAAATTAGGAGAGAATAATAATTATTATAATGAGAATAAAATAACCAACAGAGTAGCAGCAGCAAATGTAAAAGTGTGTGAGTGTTTGTATTGTATGTGATTATGTGGGAGTGTCGATGTAGTGTGTGTGTGTGAGTTTGTCTAACCATGTAATTAACTTATTTAGCAGTCTGGCTATTCTTATTGCTTGGGGGTAGAAGCTGTCTCAGAGTCTGTTGGTCATTTGACTCTATACGAACGAAGAGAGGGCACACACACACACACACACGTAAATCATGTGCACAGGCTCACGGACCAACACTATATCTTCACACGATTACACTTACCCGGACGCTCACACACACACACACCCGTAGGTGAGATAGTATGATCCTATTTTCCTATCCCACCCATACGCTTCAGGGATTTCTGAGTGATGTACAGGCTGATTCTGACAGCCCAAACAGGGTGATAATACGGTCTACACCTCCTACAGCACCTTTGATGCCACACAGGCTACTGAATGCATTAATCGCTTCACTGCATTAGGGAGTAAGTAAGCCTTGTCTGAGTCAGAACGGCCTATAGGGCAGGATCCCATCTCCCGTTTTCCCTAGCGTGAGGCAAGTTGATGTACAAGTACTATCCCTGGATAGGACGCTAGTCTGTCGTAAAGCCTTACTCCCAATACTTCTACTTCTACTGCCAAGCAGAGGCATCAGGGCCAGTATTCATAAAGCATCTCAGAGTAGGAGTTCTGATCTAGGATCGGGTTCTCCCCGCCCATACAATCATATTCATTATAATCTAAAAGGCTAAACTGATTCTAGATCATCACTTCTACTTTCAAATCAAATCAAGCTTTATTTATACAGCACATTTCAGACATGGAATGCAACACAATGTCCGTCACAGGAAAAAAAAACAATTAAAATAGAAACTTGAAAATTTACTACACAACAAACATAAGAGGCCAAACAAAATAATAACAATCAAAAATAAACGACTACCAAGCACAGTAAGGAAAAGCAAAGCTAAAAAGGTGTGTTTTAAGATCTCTTTTAAATATGTCTACAGTTTCAGCCCCCCTCAGGTTCTCTGGCAGGCTATTCCAGAGGCTGGGGGCATAATAACTAAAGGCTGCCTCTCCATGCCTCTTGGTCCTAGGCTTTGGGATAGTTAAAAGGCCAGAGGACCTGAGGGACCTACTGGGTACATAACTTAAAATCATGTCTGACATGTATTGGGGTGCACAATCGTGGATTGATTTAAAAACCAATAGAATAATCTTGAAATTCATTCTAAAACTTAGAGATGCTTGATACATATGGGCCCTGGTCTCATTTTAAGAGTCTTTGGTATGACTCAACCAGTGATCCAACCCTCAGCCTGAGCTTCACTGTATTGGCTTACTGTTTATTTTGTTAGCTGTGTATTACTCCACCTAGCCTATAGCGTTCTATTCCTATCAGTCACTGTATTGGCTGACTGTTTATTTTGTTAGCTGTGTATTACTCCACCTAGCCTATAGCGTTCTATTCCTATCAGTCACTGTATTGGCTTACTGTTTATTTTGTTAGCTGTGTATTACTCCACCTAGCCTATAGCGTTCTATTCCTATCAGTCACTGTATTGGCTTACTGTTTATTTTGTTAGCTGTGTATTACTCCACCTAGCCTATAGCGTTCTATTCTAATCAGTCACTGTATTGGCTGACTGTTTATTTTGTTAGCTGTGTATTACTCCACCTAGCCTATAGCGTTCTATTCTAATCAGTCACTGTATTGGCTGACTGTTTATTTTGTTAGCTGTGTATTACTCCACCTAGCCTATAGCGTTCTATTCCTATCAGTCACTGTATTGGCTTACTGTTTATTTTGTTAGCTGTGTATTACTCCACCTAGCCTATAGCGTTCTATTCTAATCAGTCACTGTATTGGCTTACTGTTTATTTTGTTAGCTGTGTATTACTCCACCTAGCCTATAGCGTTCTATTCCTATCAGTCACTGTATTGGCTTACTGTTTATTTTGTTAGCTGTGTATTACTCCACCTAGCCTATAGCGTTCTATTCTAATCAGTCACTGTATTGGCTGACTGTTTATTTTGTTAGCTGTGTATTACTCCACCAAGCCTATAGCGTTCTATTCTAATCAGTCACTGTATTGGCTGACTGTTTATTTTGTTAGCTGTGTATTACTCCACCTAGCCTATAGCGTTCTATTCCTATCAGTCACTGTATTGGCTGACTGTTTATTTTGTTAGCTGTGTATTACTCCACCTAGCCTATAGCGTTTTATTCTAATCAGTCACTGTATTGGCTGACTGTTTATTTTGTTAGCTGTGTATTACTCCACCTAGCCTATAGCGTTCTATTCTAATCAGTCACTGTATTGGCTGACTGTTTATTTTGTTAGCTGTGTATTACTCCACCTAGCCTATAGCGTTCTATTCTAATCAGTCACTGTATTGGCTGACTGTTTATTTTGTTAGCTGTGTATTACTCCACCTAGCCTATAGCGTTCTATTCTAATCAGTCACTGTATTGGCTGACTGTTTATTTTGTTAGCTGTGTATTACTCCACCTAGCCTATAGCGTTCTATTCTAATCAGTCACTGTATTGGCTGACTGTTTATTTTGTTAGCTGTGTATTACTCCACCTAGCCTATAGCGTTCTATTCCTATCAGTCACTGTATTGGCTGACTGTTTATTTTGTTAGCTGTGTATTACTCCACCTAGCCTATAGCGTTCTATTCTAATCAGTCACTGTATTGGCTGACTGTTTATTTTGTTAGCTGTGTATTACTCCACCTAGCCTATAGCGTTCTATTCTAATCAGTCACTGTATTGGCTGACTGTTTATTTTGTTAGCTGTGTATTACTCCACCTAGCCTATAGCGTTCTATTCTAATCAGTCACTGTATTGGCTGACTGTTTATTTTGTTAGCTGTATATTACTCCACCTAGCCTATAGCGTTCTATTCTAATCAGTCACTGTATTGGCTGACTGTTTATTTTGTTAGCTGTGTATTACTCCACCTAGCCTATAGCGTTCTATTCCTATAAGTCACTGTATTGGCTGACTGTTTATTTTGTTAGCTGTGTATTACTCCACCTAGCCTATAGCGTTCTATTCTAATCAGTCACTGTATTGGCTGACTGTTTATTTTGTTAGCTGTGTATTACTCCACCTAGCCTATAGCGTTCTATTCTAATCAGTCACTGTATTGGCTGACTGTTTATTTTGTTAGCTGTGTATTACTCCACCTAGCCTATAGCGTTCTATTCTAATCAGTCACTGTATTGGCTGACTGTTTATTTTGTTAGCTGTGTATTACTCCACCTAGCCTATAGCGTTCTATTCTAATCAGTCACTGTATTGGCTGACTGTTTATTTTGTTAGCTGTGTATTACTCCACCTAGCCTATAGCGTTCTATTCTAATCAGTCACTGTATTGGCTGACTGTTTATTTTGTTAGCTGTGTATTACTCCACCTAGCCTATAGCGTTCTATTCTAATCAGTCACTGTATTGGCTGACTGTTTATTTTGTTAGCTGTGTATTACTCCACCTAGCCTATAGCATTCTATTCCTATCAGTCACTGTATTGGCTGACTGTTTATTTTGTTAGCTGTGTATTACTCCACCTAGCCTATAGCGTTCTATTCTAATCAGTCACTGTATTGGCTGACTGTTTATTTTGTTAGCTGTGTATTACTCCACCTAGCCTATAGCGTTCTATTCTAATCAGTCACTGTATTGGCTGACTGTTTATTTTGTTAGCTGTGTATTACTCCACCTAGCCTATAGCGTTCTATTCTAATCAGTCACTGTATTGGCTGACTGTTTATTTTGTTAGCTGTGTATTACTCCACCTAGCCTATAGCGTTCTATTCTAATCAGTCACTGTATTGGCTGACTGTTTATTTTGTTAGCTGTGTATTACTCCACCTAGCCTATAGCGTTCTATTCTAATCAGTCACTGTATTGGCTGACTGTTTATTTTGTTAGCTGTGTATTACTCCACCTAGCCTATAGCGTTCTATTCTAATCAGTCACTGTATTGGCTGACTGTTTATTTTGTTAGCTGTGTATTACTCCACCTAGCCTATAGCGTTCTATTCTAATCAGTCACTGTATTGGCTGACTGTTTATTTTGTTAGCTGTGTATTACTCCACCTAGCCTATAGCATTCTATTCCTATCAGTCACTGTATTGGCTGACTGTTTATTTTGTTAGCTGTGTATTACTCCACCTAGCCTATAGCGTTCTATTCTAATCAGTCACTGTATTGGCTGACTGTTTATTTTGTTAGCTGTGTATTACTCCACCTAGCCTATAGCGTTCTATTCTAATCAGTCACTGGCTTACTGTTTATTTTGTTAGCTGTGTATTACTCCACCTAGCCTATAGCATTCTATTCCTATCAGTCACTGTATTGGCTGACTGTTTATTTTGTTAGCTGTGTATTACTCCACCTAGCCTATAGCGTTCTATTCTAATCAGTCACTGTATTGGCTGACTGTTTATTTTGTTAGCTGTGTATTACTCCACCTAGCCTATAGCGTTCTATTCCTATCAGTCACTGTATTGGCTTACTGTTTATTTTGTTAGCTGTGTATTACTCCACCTAGCCTATAGCGTTCTATTCTAATCAGTCACTGTATTGGCTGACTGTTTATTTTGTTAGCTGTGTATTACTCCACCTAGCCTATAGCGTTCTATTCTAATCAGTCACTGTATTGGCTGACTGTTTATTTTGTTAGCTGTGTATTACTCCACCTAGCCTATAGCGTTCTATTCTAATCAGTCACTGTATTGGCTGACTGTTTATTTTGTTAGCTGTGTATTACTCCACCTAGCCTATAGCGTTCTATTCTAATCAGTCACTGTATTGGCTGACTGTTTACTTTGTTAGCTGTGTATTACTCCACCTAGCCTATAGCGTTCTATTCTAATCAGTCACTGTATTGGCTTACTGTTTATTTTGTTAGCTGTGTATTACTCCACCTAGCCTATAGCGTTCTATTCTAATCAGTCACTGTATTGGCTGACTGTTTATTTTGTTAGCTGTGTATTACTCCACCTAGCCTATAGCGTTCTATTCTAATCAGTCACTGTATTGGCTGACTGTTTATTTTGTTAGCTGTGTATTACTCCACCTAGCCTATAGCGTTCTATTCTAATCAGTCACTGTATTGGCTGACTGTTTATTTTGTTAGCTGTGTATTACTCCACCTAGCCTATAGCGTTCTATTCTAATCAGTCACTGTATTGGCTGACTGTTTATTTTGTTAGCTGTGTATTACTCCACCTAGCCTATAGCGTTCTATTCTAATCAGTCACTGTATTGGCTGACTGTTTATTTTGTTAGCTGTGTATTACTCCACCTAGCCTATAGCGTTCTATTCTAATCAGTCACTGTATTGGCTGACTGTTTATTTTGTTAGCTGTGTATTACTCCACCTAGCCTATAGCGTTCTATTCTAATCAGTCACTGTATTGGCTGACTGTTTATTTTGTTAGCTGTGTATTACTCCACCTAGCCTATAGCGTTCTATTCTAATCAGTCACTGTATTGGCTGACTGTTTATTTTGTTAGCTGTGTATTACTCCACCTAGCCTATAGCGTTCTATTCTAATCAGTCACTGTATTGGCTGACTGTTTATTTTGTTAGCTGTGTATTACTCCACCTAGCCTATAGCATTCTATTCCTATCAGTCACTGTATTGGCTGACTGTTTATTTTGTTAGCTGTGTATTACTCCACCTAGCCTATAGCGTTCTATTCTAATCAGTCACTGTATTGGCTGACTGTTTATTTTGTTAGCTGTGTATTACTCCACCTAGCCTATAGCGTTCTATTCTAATCAGTCACTGGCTTACTGTTTATTTTGTTAGCTGTGTATTACTCCACCTAGCCTATAGCATTCTATTCCTATCAGTCACTGTATTGGCTGACTGTTTATTTTGTTAGCTGTGTATTACTCCACCTAGCCTATAGCGTTCTATTCTAATCAGTCACTGTATTGGCTGACTGTTTATTTTGTTAGCTGTGTATTACTCCACCTAGCCTATAGCGTTCTATTCCTATCAGTCACTGTATTGGCTTACTGTTTATTTTGTTAGCTGTGTATTACTCCACCTAGCCTATAGCGTTCTATTCTAATCAGTCACTGTATTGGCTGACTGTTTATTTTGTTAGCTGTGTATTACTCCACCTAGCCTATAGCGTTCTATTCTAATCAGTCACTGTATTGGCTGACTGTTTATTTTGTTAGCTGTGTATTACTCCACCTAGCCTATAGCGTTCTATTCTAATCAGTCACTGTATTGGCTGACTGTTTATTTTGTTAGCTGTGTATTACTCCACCTAGCCTATAGCGTTCTATTCTAATCAGTCACTGTATTGGCTGACTGTTTATTTTGTTAGCTGTGTATTACTCCACCTAGCCTATAGCGTTCTATTCTAATCAGTCACTGTATTGGCTGACTGTTTATTTTGTTAGCTGTGTATTACTCCACCTAGCCTATAGCGTTCTATTCTAATCAGTCACTGTATTGGCTGACTGTTTATTTTGTTAGCTGTGTATTACTCCACCTAGCCTATAGCGTTCTATTCTAATCAGTCACTGTATTGGCTGACTGTTTATTTTGTTAGCTGTGTATTACTCCACCTAGCCTATAGCGTTCTATTCTAATCAGTCACTGTATTGGCTGACTGTTTATTTTGTTAGCTGTGTATTACTCCACCTAGCCTATAGCGTTCTATTCTAATCAGTCACTGTATTGGCTGACTGTTTATTTTGTTAGCTGTGTATTACTCCACCTAGCCTATAGCGTTCTATTCTAATCAGTCACTGTATTGGCTGACTGTTTATTTTGTTAGCTGTGTATTACTCCACCTAGCCTATAGCGTTCTATTCCTATCAGTCACTGTATTGGCTGACTGTTTATTTTGTTAGCTGTGTATTACTCCACCTAGCCTATAGCGTTCTATTCTAATCAGTCACTGTATTGGCTGACTGTTTATTTTGTTAGCTGTGTATTACTCCACCTAGCCTATAGCGTTCTATTCTAATCAGTCACTGTATTGGCTGACTGTTTATTTTGTTAGCTGTGTATTACTCCACCTAGCCTATAGCGTTCTATTCTAATCAGTCACTGTATTGGCTGACTGTTTATTTTGTTAGCTGTGTATTACTCCACCTAGCCTATAGCGTTCTATTCTAATCAGTCACTGTATTGGCTGACTGTTTATTTTGTTAGCTGTGTATTACTCCACCTAGCCTATAGCGTTCTATTCCTATCAGTCACTGTATTGGCTGACTGTTTATTTTGTTAGCTGTGTATTACTCCACCTAGCCTATAGCGTTCTATTCTAATCAGTCACTGTATTGGCTGACTGTTTATTTTGTTAGCTGTGTATTACTCCACCTAGCCTATAGCGTTCTATTCTAATCAGTCACTGTATTGGCTGACTGTTTATTTTGTTAGCTGTGTATTACTCCACCTAGCCTATAGCATTCTATTCCTATCAGTCACTGTATTGGCTGACTGTTTATTTTGTTAGCTGTGTATTACTCCACCTAGCCTATAGCGTTCTATTCTAATCAGTCACTGTATTGGCTGACTGTTTATTTTGTTAGCTGTGTATTACTCCACCTAGCCTATAGCGTTCTATTCTAATCAGTCACTGTATTGGCTGACTGTTTATTTTGTTAGCTGTGTATTACTCCACCTAGCCTATAGCGTTCTATTCTAATCAGTCACTGTATTGGCTGACTGTTTATTTTGTTAGCTGTGTATTACTCCACCTAGCCTATAGCGTTCTATTCTAATCAGTCACTGTATTGGCTGACTGTTTATTTTGTTAGCTGTGTATTACTCCACCTAGCCTATAGCGTTCTATTCTAATCAGTCACTGTATTGGCTGACTGTTTATTTTGTTAGCTGTGTATTACTCCACCTAGCCTATAGCGTTCTATTCTAATCAGTCACTGTATTGGCTGACTGTTTATTTTGTTAGCTGTGTATTACTCCACCTAGCCTATAGCGTTCTATTCTAATCAGTCACTGTATTGGCTGACTGTTTATTTTGTTAGCTGTGTATTACTCCACCTAGCCTATAGCGTTCTATTCTAATCAGTCACTGTATTGGCTGACTGTTTATTTTGTTAGCTGTGTATTACTCCACCTAGCCTATAGCGTTCTATTCTAATCAGTCACTGTATTGGCTGACTGTTTATTTTGTTAGCTGTGTATTACTCCACCTAGCCTATAGCGTTCTATTCTAATCAGTCACTGTATTGGCTGACTGTTTATTTTGTTAGCTGTGTATTACTCCACCTAGCCTATAGCGTTCTATTCTAATCAGTCACTGTATTGGCTGACTGTTTATTTTGTTAGCTGTGTATTACTCCACCTAGCCTATAGCGTTCTATTCTAATCAGTCACTGTATTGGCTGACTGTTTATTTTGTTAGCTGTGTATTACTCCACCTAGCCTATAGCGTTCTATTCTAATCAGTCACTGTATTGGCTGACTGTTTATTTTGTTAGCTGTGTATTACTCCACCTAGCCTATAGCGTTCTATTCTAATCAGTCACTGTATTGGCTGACTGTTTATTTTGTTAGCTGTGTATTACTCCACCTAGCCTATAGCATTCTATTCCTATCAGTCACTGTTTGGCGTCACTAGGCTCTCTCATTGAGGAGGACCTCATTGAAACCTCCATGATTTTTTTTATGGGAAGTCAACCATCACTCAGACGTTAAACAAAGCTCAGGACAGTCATGTTATTATGAGCCATAATACTCTCTTCAATGGAGATTAGTTATTGAACGTGTACAACGACTGGCTATCATGCTGCACTTGTTGTGGTGTACTGTGTCTATATTTGTCCAGAGGGGACATGTTAATACATTTGAGTGAGGACAACACAACAAGACATGTTAACCTTGTCTAACTGGAACAGTTTGGTTCATCTGATTTGAGATAGAAAACCCCACCTTCTCAAACAGACATGACTGTAGAACCTGAACTGGCATGCTCTTTTATTCTCCTCACAGCATTTGAACCACCCCAACGTGATCAAGTACCTGGACTCCTTCATCGAGGACAACGAGCTCAACATCTTGCTGGAGCTGGCGGATGCCGGCGACCTCTCTCAGATGATCAAGGTGAGAGGTCAGACTCCGACTGGTAACTGGTGGCTGGTCTCAGGTGGTGCATGGCAGGGTGAGGCTAAACCTTCAGGGGTTTGAATAACATCCCCCTGGCTCGTCTGCTGGGATGGACAGGACCAGGAGAGAGTGGGAGTGGGGAGAGGGGAGATGTGTGTGTGTGAGAGAGACAGATCAGGGGAGAGGAGAAAGAGAGAGAGATGAAGAGAGAGCGATAGACCAGGGGAGAGAGATGAGAAGAGTCCCCCAGGCTCTGACAGCCTGCTCTGACAGACATAACCTCTCCTTAGCCTCTCTGTACCTCCACCTGCCTGACGCTGTCACGCCCCATCACACAAACACACACACACACACACACACACACACATACACAAAAACATATATCCTCCACACAACCGCTTTCCTCATCTCTCCAGCTTTCCCTAACCGCATCTGTTTGTCTCTATCTCATCTCTCTTTTTCCTCTCCTCGTCTCTCTTTTTCCTCTCCTCGTCTCTCTTTTTCCTCTCCTCGTCTCTCTTTTTCCTCTCCTCATCTCTCTTTCCTCTCCTCGTCTCTCTTTTTCCTCTCCTCGTCTCTCTTTTTCCTCTCCTCATCTCTCTTTCCTCTCCTCGTCTCTTTTTCCTCTCCTCGTCTCTCTTTTTCCTCTCCTCATCTCTCTTTCCTCTCCTCGTCTCTCTTTCCCCTCGTCTCTTTCCTCTCCTCGTCTCTTTTTCCTCTCCTCGTCTTTTTCCTCTCCTCGTCTCTTTTTCCTCTCCTCGTCTCTCTTTTTCCTCTCCTCATCTCTCTTTCCCCTCGTCTCTTTCCTCTCCTCGTCTCTTTTTCCACTCCTCGTCTTTTTCCTCTCCTCGTCTCTTTTTCCTCTCCTCGTCTCTCTTTTTCCTCTCCTCATCTCTCTTTCCTCTCCTTGTCTCTCTTTCCCCTCGTCTCTTTCCTCTCCTCGTCTCTTTTTCCTCTCCTCGTCTCTCTTTCCTCTCCTCGTCTCTCTTTCCTCTCCTCATCTCTCTTTCCTCTCCTCGTCTCTCTTTCCCCTCGTCTCTTTTTCCTCTCCTCGTCTCTTTCCTCTCCTCGTCGCTCTTTCCTCTCCTCGTCTCTCTTTCCCCTCGTCTCTTTTTCCTCTCCTCGTCTCTCTCTTTTTCCTCTCCTCGTCTCTCTTTCCTCTCCTCATCTCTCTTTCCTCTCCTCGTCTCTCTTTCCCCTCGTCTCTTTTTCCTCTCCTCGTCTCTCTTTCCTCTCCTCGTCTCTCTTTCCTCTTTCCTTTCCTTGTCTATTTTTCCTCTCATTGTCCCTCTTTCCTCTCCTCGTCTCTTTTTCCTCTCCTCGTCTCTTTCCTCTCCTCGTCTCTTTCCTCTCCTCGTCTCTTTCCTCTCCTCGTCTCTCTTTTTCCTCTCCTCGTCTCTCTTTCCTCTCCTCGTCTCTCTTTCCCCACCTCATCTCTCTTTCCTCTCCTCGTCTCTCTTTCCCCTCGTCTCTTTTTCCTCTCCTCGTCTCTTTCCTCTCCTCGTCTCTCTTTCCTCTCCTCATCTCTCTTTCCTCTCCTCGTCTCTCTTTCCCCTCGTCTCTTTTTCCTCTCCTCGTCTCTCTTTCCTCTCCTCATCTCTCTTTCCTCTCCTCGTCTCTTTTTCCTCTCATTGTCCCTCTTTCCTCTCCTCGTCTCTTTTTCCTCTCCTCGTCTCTTTCCGCTTCTCGTCTCTTTCCTCTCCTCGTCATTCTTTCCTCTTCTCTTTTTCTTCTTATTGTCCGTCTTTCCTCTCATTGTCCCTCTTTCTTTTCCTCGTCTCTTTTTCCTCTCCTTGTCTCTCTTTCCTTTCTTTCTTCTCCTCGTCTCTCTTTCCTCTTTCTTCTCCTCGTCTCTCTTTCCTCTGCCTTTTCTTCTTAACCTTGCTTGTTCCTCATCTTTTCCTCTCCTTGTACGTCTGTCTGTCTTCTTCTATCCTCTCGTTCACAAAAAGTTAAAATCCCAAACTGATCCCTTTCCCATCTTCAGTTTGACTTTATTGTCGTCTTATCTTTTTAAGTCATCATTATAATGATGTAGAAAGAGATTCCTAATTCCAAGCTCTCAATTCAACCGATATGCAGATCACAGTCAAAAACATCTTGCTGGCGGCAAATGTCCTTGTAATTAAAAAGGTGTTTTATTCCAAAAAACCTGAAGAAGTTTGGGGATGGAAAAAAAGTTGAAAGAAAATACTAACATTTGTTGTTTTGGGGCATTAAACAAAGTTTTGGCAGTTTAATTAGCCAGATTATTGTTAATTAGGTGCTTGGCTCTGTGCGCTGGCAGTGTCAACTCTCGTTAGGCTACCTCTCCCAAATGGCTTCTCATTACCCACTCAAATACAGGGTAAATGGTAATGCACAGATTAATTCTTTAGATGTTCCGCACTGTTTTGGGGGCTGTCTGACATTGACTCAGGGGGTTTTGAGGCGAGTGTGTGTGTATGTGCACTTGTTGGGGAGAGAGGGATGGCAGTGTGTGTGTGCACTTGTTGGGGAGAGAGGGAAGGCAGTATGTGTGTGCACTTGTTGGGGAGAGAGGGTAGGCAGTGTGTGTGTGCACTTGTTGGGGAGAGAGGGAAGGCAGTGTGTGTGTGCACTTGTTGGGGAGAGAGGGAAGGCAGTGTGTGTGTGTGTGTGTGTGTGTGTGTGTGTGTGTGTGTGTGTGTGTGTGTGTGTCCGTGTGTGTGTGTGTGTGTGTCCGTGTGTGTGTGTGTGTGTGTGTCCGTGTGTGTGTGTGTGTGTCCGTGTGTGTGTGCGTGTGTGTGTGTATGTTGGAGAGAGAGAGAGAATCCAGGCTTTACTCACAGCTCTGTTTCTGTCTATTTTCCTAATTTCTCCTCTCTCTCTCGCAGCACTTTAAGAAGAAGAGGCGGCTCATCCCGGAGAGGACAATATGGAAATATTTTGTCCAGCTGTGCAGTGCCCTGGAGCACATGCACTCTCGTAGAGTCATGCACCGCGGTAAACAACCACTTTCATTAACTCCTCTTCCTCTCTCCCCTCTTACCATCATTCAACTCTATTAACCTTTCTTCTCTAATCCCCCTTTCCATTTCCCCCTTTTTTAATCAGTCCCACCTTTCCTCTCCCCCTCTCTCATTCTACACCTACACTGGCAGCTTCATTAAATAGTACCCGCAAAACACCAGTCTCAACGTCAACAGTGAAGAGGCGACTGCGGGATGCTGGCCTTCTAGGCAGAAAAATCTGTATCTCAGACTGGCCAATGAAAATAAAAGATTAAGATGGGCAAAAGAACACAGACACTGGACAGAGGAACTCTGCCTAGAAGGCCAGCATCCCGGAGTAATTTCTTCACTATTGACGTTGAGACTGGTGTTTTGCATGTACTATTTAATGAAACTGCCAGTTGAGGATTTGTGAAGTATAGGTTTCTCAAACTAGACACTCTAATGTACTTGTCCTCTTGCTCAGTTGTGCACCGAGGCCTCCCACTCCTCTTTCTATTCTGGTTAGAGCCAGTTTGCACTGTTCTGTGAAGGGAGTAGTACACAGCGTTGTACGAGATCTCCAGTTTCTTGGCCATTTCTCACATGGAATAGCCTTCATTTCTCAGAACAAGAATAGACTGAAGAGTTTCAGAAGAAAGTTATTTTCAAGCAAGATTTCTGGCTCTCACAGACCTGTAACTTCTTCTTTAAGAGTAGCAGTTTGGGTCTAGAGTGTCTCCCCCTTTGAAGACGGAGATGACCACGGCAGCTTTCCAATCTTTGGGGATCCCAGACGATACGAAAGAGAGGTTGAACAGGCTAGTAATAGGGGTTGCAACAATTTCGGCGGATAATTTTAGAAAGAGAGGGTCCAGATTGTCTAGCCCGGCTGATTTGTAGGGGTCCAGATTTTTTTCCACAACTGCATGGGTTGTTTGACCCTGACCTAAAAGACATAGCTTAGGTATTTGACAAGGGAAATTGGTTGCAGGTGTGCTCATAGCGTAGAGATGCAAAAAGGACTCTAGTGCCCAAAAGCCTGTATAAGTATGGGCAGCGCCATTGAGGACTGATACGTTGGGATATTTATACATCTCTATGGCTTAGAGGTGCCTGCAGTTGAAGGGACAGTTAACCAAAAAGTGAAATTAAAGGAAAGTTAACTAAAAAGCATACATACACCAGTATCCTACACACCACAGAGCCCCACACACACCACAGAGCCCCACACACCACAGAGCCCCACACACCACAGTGCCCTACACACACCACAGTGCCCTACACACCACAGAGCCCCACACACACCACAGAGTCCTACACACACCACAGTGCCCTACACACACCACAGAGCCCCACACACACCACAGAGCCCCACACACCACAGTGCCCTACACACACCACAGTGCCCTACACACCACAGAGCCCCACACACACCACAGAGCCCTACACACACCACAGTGCCCTACACACACCACTGTGCCCCACACACCACAGAGCCCCACACACCACAGAGCCCCACACACCACAGAGCCCCACACACCACAGTGCCCTACACACACCACAGAGCCCCACACACCACAGAGCCCCACACACCACAGTGCCCTACACACACCACAGAGCCCCACACACCACAGTGCCCTACACACACCACTGTGCCCTACACACACCACAGTGCCCTACACACACCACTGTGCCCCACAGTGCCCCACACACCACAGTGCTCCACACACCACAGTACCCTACACATTACAGTGCCCCACACACCACAGTACCCCACACACCACAGTGCCACAACACCACAGAGCCCCACACACACCACAGAGCCCTACACACACCACAGTGCCCTACACACACCACAGAGCCCCACACACACCACAGTGCCCTACACACACCACAGTACCCTACACACACCACAGAGCCCCACACACCACAGTGCCCTACACACACCACTGTGCCCTACACACACCACAGTGCCCTACACACACCACTGTGCCCCACAGTGCCCCACACACCACAGTGCTCCACACACCACAGTACCCTACACATTACAGTGCCCCACACACCACAGTACCCCACACACCACAGTGCCACAACACCACAGAGCCCCACACACACCACAGAGCCCTACACACACCACAGTGCCCTACACACACCACAGAGCCCCACACACACCACAGTGCCCTACACACACCACAGTACCCTACACATTACAGTGCCCCACACACCACAGTACCCCACACACCACAGTGCCACAACACCACAGAGCCCCACACACACCACAGAGCCCTACACACACCACAGTGCCCTACACACACCACAGAGCCCCACACACACCACAGAGCCCCACACACCACAGAGCCCCACACACCACAGTGCCCTACACACACCACAGTGCCCTACACACCACAGAGCCCCACACACACCACAGAGTCCTACACACACCACAGTGCCCTACACACACCACAGAGCCCCACACACACCACAGAGCCCCACACACCACAGTGCCCTACACACACCACAGTGCCCTACACACCACAGAGCCCCACACACACCACAGAGCCCTACACACACCACAGTGCCCTACACACACCACTGTGCCCCACACACCACAGAGCCCCACACACCACAGAGCCCCACACACCACAGAGCCCCACACACCACAGTGCCCTACACACACCACAGAGCCCCACACACCACAGAGCCCCACACACCACAGTGCCCTACACACACCACAGAGCCCCACACACCACAGTGCCCTACACACACCACTGTGCCCTACACACACCACAGTGCCCTACACACACCACTGTGCCCCACAGTGCCCCACACACCACAGTGCTCCACACACCACAGTACCCTACACATTACAGTGCCCCACACACCACAGTACCCCACACACCACAGTGCCACAACACCACAGAGCCCCACACACACCACAGAGCCCTACACACACCACAGTGCCCTACACACACCACAGAGCCCCACACACACCACAGTGCCCTACACACACCACAGTGCCCTACACACACCACAGTGCCACAACACCACAGTGCCCTACACACACCACAGAGCCCCACACACCACAGTGCCCTACACACACCACTGTGCCCTACACACACCACAGTGCCCTACACACACCACTGTGCCCCACAGTGCCCCACACACCACAGTGCTCCACACACCACAATACCCTACACATTACAGTGCCCCACACACCACAGTACCCCACACACCACAGTGCCACAACACCACAGAGCCCCCCACACACCACAGTGCCCTACACACACCACTGTGCCCTACACACACCACAGTGCCCTACACACACCACTGTGCCCCACAGTGCCCCACACACCACAGTGCTCCACACACCACAGTGCCCTACACACTACACACACCACTGTGCCCCACACACCACAGTGGCCTACACACCATCAAAGGAAAAGTGTTGCCACAGTGCCCACACACCACTACACACACCACAGAGCCCCACACACCACAGTGCCCTACACACACCACTGTGCCCTACACACACCACAGTGCCCTACACACACCACTGTGCCCCACAGTGCCCCACACACCACAGTGCTCCACACACCACAGTACCCTACACATTACAGTGCCCCACACACCACAGTACCCCACACACCACAGTGCCACAACACCACAGAGCCCCACACACACCACAGAGCCCTACACACACCACAGTGCCCTACACACACCACAGAGCCCCACACACACCACAGTGCCCTACACACACCACAGTGCCCTACACACACCACAGTGCCACAACACCACAGTGCCCTACACACACCACAGAGCCCCACACACCACAGTGCCCTACACACACCACTGTGCCCTACACACACCACAGTGCCCTACACACACCACTGTGCCCCACAGTGCCCCACACACCACAGTGCTCCACACACCACAGTACCCTACACATTACAGTGCCCCACACACCACAGTACCCCACACACCACAGTGCCACAACACCACAGAGCCCCCCACACACCACAGTGCCCTACACACACCACTGTGCCCTACACACACCACAGTGCCCTACACACACCACTGTGCCCCACAGTGCTCCACACACCACAGTGCCCTACACACTACACACACCACTGTGCCCCACACACCACAGTGGCCTACACACCATCAAAGGAAAAGTGTTGCCATAGCCGACTATACCAAAGTCAACTGCCAGTGCACAGACCTGAGGTGGAGAAACACTGACCTAGGACATTGATTTAATTTATTTGATAATTTAAAATGCTCCTAAAACTATCATGCCAATGCAGAGAACTTAGATGACCTACATATATAAACCCAGTATTGTTAACAGCCACAGCTACCATGATAAATAACATGAACCGTTTGCTCTTTCTTTGAGATAGACATCAAGCCAGCCAACGTGTTCATCACTGCTACAGGAGAGGTGAAGCTGGGAGACCTGGGACTGGGACGCTTCTTCAGCTCCAAGACTACCGCCGCACACTCCCTAGGTAACACAGACACACACACAGAAACGGAAACAATCATACACAGCAACATACACAGGAAAGTACACACAAACGCAAAAAAAAAACACACACACGAAACCTCATTGAAAAACACAAAAAAAATGCCTGTGACAGGCATTTGAATTCAGTAAACATCTACACATCTACACACTGTACGCAAAGCACACGGTCGTAGGCCTATGGCAAGTGACTGCGCTATAGTCAACTGATTTGGCACACATAAACACACACACACACATAAACACACACGCACACATAAACACACACACACACACACATATTTACTCTACGTTGTTCATGTGTTTCACATAACCTCATGACCATAAACAGTCTTCAGTGGTGTTATGTGGACTGTGTCAATCACTGGAGGCTGCTGAGGGGAGAACGGCTCATAATAATGGTCAGAACAGAGAAAATGGAATGGCATCAAACACCTGGAAACCATGTGTTTCATGTATTTGATACCACTTCACTGACTCCTATCCAGTCATTACCACGAGCCTGTTCTCCCCAATTAAGATGTCCTGTGGTCTATGTGTGCATCCCATAGGAAGTGCACCCCTATATATAAAACTAACACAAATGTATGGTTGTATTGGACATGTGAGGCTTGCACTTCTATGTTTCTGTACCATTCTCTGGATGATTCCGACTGTGTATCTCTCTTAGTTGGTCAGGATATCAATCCTGATAACACATCAACCCTGATAACATATCAACCCTGATAACATACCGACCCTGATAACATATCAACCCTGATAACATACCAACCCTGATAACATACCGACCCTGATAACATATCAACCCTGATAACATACCCATATAACATATAAACTCTGATAACATATCAACCCTGATAACATACCCATATAACATATCAACTCTGATAACATATCAACCCTGATAACATATCAACCCTGATAACATACCAACCCTGATAACATACCCTGATAACATATCGACCCTGATAACATATCGACCCTGATAACATATCAACCCTGATAACATATAAACTCTGATAACATATCAACCCTGATAACATACCCATATAACATATCAACCCTGATAACATACCAACCCTGATAACATACCCTGATAACATATCGACCCTGATAACATATCGACCCTGATAACATATCAACCCTGATAACATATAAACTCTGATAACATATCAACCCTGATAACATACCCATATAACATATCAACGCTGATAACATACCAACCCTGATAACATACCGACCCTGATAACATATCGACCCTGATAACATATCAACCCTGATAACATACCCATATAACATATCAACCCTGATAACATATCAACCCTGATAACATACCCATATAACATATCAACCCTGATAACATATCAACCCTGATAACATACCCTGATAACATACCGACCCTGATAACATACCAACCCTGACAACATAACATACCCTGATAACATATCAACCCTGATAACATGGTCTTTAACCCATTATATATTAATAAAGAGTAAATATAAACAATAAATATAATCATTGTGTTGATCCAGACACACATTTCCTGAGATTTACCAGAGATGAGTCTATCACTTGTGATTACTATAATGTTAAGCAATTTAACAACCTGTATAGCAATTGATCTAAGACAAGCTTATTTTCTACCTTTCATTTGAACATTCGCAGTCTTCCTAAAAATCATGACCACCTTGTTCATTATCCGTCTTCTCTCAATCATTCCATTGTTTCCCTTTCAGAAATATGGTTGACTGAAGAGACAACCTTGCTTTATGACTTGTCTCCTAATAATGCTGTTCACCACTGTACAACCTCAAGAGTGGGAGGAGAGAACATTTAGTTCATAAACGTTTTAAATTCTTTGTAAGAGAGGACCTCGCACTTACATCTGATAACATTGATGTTGAATCTCTTTTCATAGAAATTCCCTCCTGTTCATTTTTTGGGAGTAAAAAAGTGGTAATTACATGCATCTATCGGCCACCCGATTCTAACATTGGTAGATTCATGGATATCCTTGCATCAACCTTGGATTTCATTAATAATTCAAATAAAATGTGTTTTCTATTGGGTGATTACAACAAACTTACTTAAAAGTGAGAACCACTCACTGACATCTGACTTTTTGACTATGTTATCTGTATCTCCTCATCTACAGTTGAAGTTGGAAGTTTACATACACTTAGGTTTCAACCCAAAACATCTCTTGCCTTAGGTTCCAATATACAATACATGACAATCTATTACATTACATGAAGATCATATTGTAATTTTTCCTATAGAGTGCTGTAATGCATTTTAATTGTCAGCCATAGGGTACAGTTGAAATTCGGAAGTTTACATACACTTAGGTTGGAGTCATTAAAACTCGTTTTTCAACCACTCCACAAAATTCTTGTTAACAAACTATAGTTTTGGCAAGTCTGTTAGGACATCTACTTTGTGCATGACAAGTAATTTTTCCAGCGTTTGGTTACAGACAGATTATTTCACTTATAATTCACTGAATCACAATTCCATGGGTCAGAAGTTTACATACACTAAGTTGACTGTGCCTTTAAACAGCTTGGAAAATTCCAGAAAATTATGTCATGGCTTTAGAAGCTTCTGATAGGCTAATTAACATCATGTGAGTCAATTGGAGGTGTAACTGTGGATGTATTTCAAGTCTGGTTCATCCTTGGGAGCAATTTCCAAACACCTGAAGGTTCCACGTTCATCTGCACAAACAATAGTAAGCAAGTATAAACACCATGGGACCACACAGCCGTCATACCGCTCAGGATGGAGACGCGTTCTGTCTCCTAGAGATGAATGTACTTTGGTGCGAAAAGTGCAAATCAATCCCAGAACAACAGCAAAGGACCTTGTGAAGATGCCGGAGGAAACAGGTACAAAATTATCTATATCCACAGTAAAACGAGTCCTATATCGACATAACCTGAAAGGCCACTCAGCAAGGAAGAAGTCACTGCTCCAAAACCGCCATAAAAAAGCCAGACTACGGTTTGCAACTGCACATGGGGACAAAGATCGTACATTTTGGAGAAATGTCCTCTGGTCTGATGAAACAAAAATAGAACTGTTTGGCCATAATGACCATTGTTTTGTTTGGAGGAAAAAATGGGGAGACTTGCAAGCCGAAGGACACCATCCCATCATGTTGTGGTAGTGCTTTGCTGCAGGAGGGACTGGTGCACTTAACAAAATAGATGGCATCATGAGGTAGGACAATTATGTGGATATATTGAAACAACATCTCAAGACATCAGTCAGGAAGTTAAAGATTGGTCGCAAATGGGTCTTCCAAATGGACAATGTCCCCATACATACTTCCAAAGTTGTGGCAAAATGGCTTAAGGACAACAAGGTCAAGGTATTGGAGTGGCCATCACAAAGCCCTGACCTCAATCCTATAGAACATTTATGGGCAGAACTGAAAAAGTGTGTGCGAGCAAGGAGGCCTATAAACCTGACTCAGTTACACCAGCTCTGTCAGGAGGAATGGTCCAAAATTCACCCAACTTATTGTGGGAAGCTTGTGGAAGGCTACCCGAAACGTTTGACCCAAGTTAAACAATTTAAATGCAATGCTACCAAATACTAATTGAGTGCATGTAAACTTCTGACCCACTGGGAATGTGATGAAAGAAATAAAAGCTGAAATAATTCTCTCTACTATTATTCTGACATTTCACATTCTTAAAATAAAGTGGTGATCCTAACTGACCTAAGACGGGGAATTTTTACTAGGATTAAATGTCAGGAATTGTGAAAAACTGAGTTTAAATGTATTTGGCTAAGGTGCATGTAAACTTCCGACTTCAAATATATATATAGCCCCTTTTGAGGACTCAAACCTTTTCTAGAACACAAATTGTCTCTGTAGGGCCTGGCTACCCATAAAAACTTATGTTCACTTCAAAAAGTTTGTTGAAGGTTTACATTAACTATACGTGTAAAAATTGCTACTCAACTAACAACTCACTTCTATGCAACAAGAAGGTTTCACCCCCAAACAATTGCCTCTCAACTAGCAACCTACTTCTATACAACAAGAAGATTTCACAAAATCAGAGGCCTCCAACCTTTTAATAGTGTAAGGACTCCAGCCTTTTAATTGAGTGCCAAAGGACTAAACTCTGTAATAAAACAAAGTACTTGAACACTTATACATCACAGATACATATCACTCATTGCATGCACTATTTTAACCTGATTTGGTTATTTTAAAATGATATTGGTCTCGACTCACCCAGCAATTCTGCCATCAATCAGGAGAATAAGAGTTGACTCCCCAAAGCGGGTTGTGCACAGCCTTCTCTCTTTCCTCTGGATCAACACACAGTTGATACGTTTTCTTATTGTTGTTGTTCAGACCAATTCATTGGGGTCACGGCACCAAGTGTTAGCAATTTATGTTATTCTTAAATAACACAAACTCCAAAGCAAATCACTGGGAGAAAAATTGGTTTATTTGAGAAGGTCAAATCAAGATGTTATGCTGTGAGGTAGATGTTCAGATGTTTAGTCTCCCCTCTCCTCAGCTTTTCTCCACTGGACAAAGGAACAGGATACCATTTATAACCCCCCACCGTAGCCTGGGGTTGACCAATTAGAAGTCCTTGCAGTACAACTTTTCCAATGGCCAAATAAAAAGTATCCTGCTCTCGACTCAATGTACAGACCAATGAAATTGTGGCACACGTAGCTCTGAGTTCAGGACGGACATTCCACAGATTCTAAACAGATGTTGAACAGAAACCCAACTCCTATTTACATTGACAATTCCCTATTGACCATTAATTCTAGTACTCTCGTCCTCTCATCCTCTGCGTTGTGTATTTATCTTCAAAATATTTTGTGTTTTGGAAAGGCACACACACCTGTCTATATAAGGTCCCACAATTGACAGTGCATGTCAGAGCAAAAACCAAATCATGAGGTCGAAGGAACTGTCCGTAGAGCTCAGTGACAGGATTGTGTCGAGGCACAGATATGGGGAAGGGTACCAAATGGAAGAAGTTTGGAACCACCAAGTCTTCCTAGAGCTGGTCGTCCGGCCAAACTGAGCAATCGGGGGAGAAGGGCCTTGGTTAGGAAGTTGACCAAAAACCCGATGGTCACTCTGACAGAGTTCCAGTGTTCCTTTGTGGAGATGGGAGAATCTTCCAGAAGGACAACCATCTCTGCAGCACTCAACCAATCAGACCTTTATGGTAGAGTGGCCAGACCGAAGCCACTCTTCAGTAAAAGGCACATGACAGCCCGCATAGATTTTTGATAAAAGGCACCTAAAGGACTCTCAGACTATAATAAACCAGGTTCTCTGGTCTGATGAAACCAAGAACTCTTTGGCCTGAATGCCAAGCGTCTGGAGGGAACCTGGCACCATCCCCACAGCATCATGCTGAAAGGAGCAAATAATGAAAAGAGCAAAGTACAGAGAGATCCTTGGTGAAAACCTGCTCACCTTCCAACGGGACAACGACACTAAGAACACGTAGGAGTGGCTTCGGGACAAGTCTCTGAATGTCCTTGAGTGGCCCAGCCAGAGCCCGGACTTGAACCTGATCGAACATCTCTGGAGAAACGCGAACATAGCTGTGCAGCGACGCTCCCCATCCAACCTGACTGAGCTTGAGAGGATCTGCAAAAAATAATGGGAGAAACTCACCAAATACAAGTGTGCCAAGCTTGTGGCATCATACTCACGAAGACTCAAGTCTGTAATTGCTGCCAAAGGTGCTTCAACAAAGTACTGCGTAAAGGGTCTGAATACTTATGGAAATGTAATATTTCAGGTTTTTTTTATATAGATTTGCAAAGAATTTGCTTTGTCATTATGGAGTATTGTGTGTAGATTGATGGGGGAAAATGACAATTTAATCTATTTTAGAATAAGGCTGTAAGGTAACAAAATGTGGAACAAGTCAAGTGGTCTGAATACTCTCCTAATGCACTGTAATTGGTTATATAGTTATGTTTATGTTAGAGAATGATGTGTTGATGCAAATGGCTGTGCATCTACCAGAGCCAAGATATCTTGTGTTGTGCCTTTGTTATTCCTAATCTATATCAATGACCTTGCTGCTGGGTCTTCTACCGTACTTCCTATTCACTTTGCTGATGATACCAATTTTATTTTATCACAAAATAATTTTGAATCACTAATTAATGAAGCCAACTCAGGCATGGCCACATTTTCTGAATGGTTCCAGATAAACAAATTATCTTTAAATGTAAAAAGAAATCTAACTTTTTTGTATTCACTAGTAAGAATAAAAAATATAGTAAAAATAAAAGACCCAGAATCTCTATTGATGGGAATGAAATGGAACAATTCACAATTACTAGAGCTGGGCCTGAGTTTTAATTTATGAAAAGTTATACGGGAAAGATCATATACAATTTGTCTGCAGCAAAGTGATGAAATCTGTTAGGATTTTACCTTTACTTAACTAGGCAAGTCAGTTAAGAACAAATTCTTATTTTCAATGACAGCACCTTAATTGCCTTGTTCGGGGGTAGAAAGACAAATTTTTACCTTGTCAGCTCAGGGATTTGATCTAGCAACCTTTTGGTTACTGGCCCAATGCTCTAACCACTAGGCTACCTGCCACCCCCACTAGGATACCTACCTAGTATCATCAGAAAGATTAGTGTTTTAGTTCATCAGTCTTGCTTCTTAACTCTTTTCTATAGCTTAATTGACCCATATCTCAATTACTGGAATATTTTCTGGGCCAGTACATATATATGCATATGCAAAATACATTTGCAAGACTAGCCACCTCCTCTAATTACCTGGCTCCATCTGCACTGGGAGTCAGTCAGCCTGATGAACCAAACTGCTCAGTAATCTTCTCCATATAGCCGAACTCTCACACACTCACACATTTAAACAATCAATTCATTCATACATTTATAATTAGTATGTTTTGTTATCTGTTTTAACAAACTTGTTTTATTCTTGTACATAGGTATTGTATACATTTTTTTGTGGTGTGGTTTTCATATCAGCCCTTGGGCTTCCAACCACACCTGCACATTCTTTTTTATTTATCTGTATTGTTATCTATCACTCGTTTTCTTTGGTGCAAATAAATAAAACTCAAAACTAAAACTAGCCTCAGAGAGCAAGACCTTTTTAACAAACCCTCTCCGGTCTCCTTGGCAACTGCTCACAGTATCATGCTTTACTAAGGTTACTGACCTACGCATGCGTTTGCATATGTAAATATATTCTGTGTCTGCTTTCCCCCCTTTAGGTAGAGATGGAAAGATGGGCATGGTTTTAGGGGGTTTGGGCTGGAGATGGAATGATTGTTAAACCAATAGGTGGGCTGGGTTTTAGGGGGTTTGGGCTGGAGATGGAATGATTGTTAAACCAATAGATGGGCATGGTTTTAGGGGGTTTGGGCTGGAGATGGAATGATTGTTAAACCAATAGATGGGCTGGGTTTTAGGGGGTTTGGGCTGGAGATGGAATGATTGTTAAACCAATAGATGGGCATGGTTTTAGGGGGTTTGGGCTGGAGATGGAATGATTGTTAAACCAATAGATGGGCTGGGTTTTAGGGGGTTTGGGCTGGAGATGGAATGATTGTTAAACCAATAGATGGGCTGGGTTTTAGGGGGTTTGGGCTGGAGATGGAATGATTGTTAAACCAATAGATGGGCTGGGTTTTAGGGGGTTTGGGCTGGAGATGGAATAATTGTTAAACCAATAGATGGGCATGGTTTTAGGGGGTTTGGGCTGGAGATGGAATAATTGTTAAACCAATAGATGGGCATGGTTTTAGGGGGTTTGGGCTGGAGATGGAATGATTGTCAAACCAATAGATGGGCATGGTTTTAGGGGGTTTGGGCTGGAGATGGAATGATTGTTAAACCAATAGATGGGCATGGTTTTAGGGGGTTTGGGCTGGAGATGGAATGATTGTTAAACCAATAGATGGGCATGGTTTTAGGGGGTTTGGGCTGGAGATGGAATGATTGTTAAACCAATAGATGGGCTGGGTTTTAGGGGGTTTGGGCTGGAGATGGAATGATTGTTAAACCAATAGATGGGCATGGTTTTAGGGGGTTTGGGCTGGAGATGGAATGATTGTTAAACCAATAGATGGGCATGGTTTTAGGGGGTTTGGGCTGGAGATGGAATGATTGTCAAACCAATAGATGGGCTGGGTTTTAGGGGGTTTGGGCTGGAGATGGAATGATTGTTAAACCAATAGATGGGCTGGGTTTTAGGGGGTTTGGGCTGGAGATGGAATGATTGTTAAACCAATAGATGGGCATGGTTTTAGGGGGTTTGGGCTGGAGATGGAATGATTGTTAAACCAATAGATGGGCATGGTTTTAGGGGGTTTGGGCTGGAGATGGAATGATTGTTAAACCAATAGATGGGCTGGGTTTTAGGGGGTTTGGGCTGGAGATGGAATGATTGTTAAACCAATAGATGGGCATGGTTTTAGGGGGTTTGGGCTGGAGATGGAATGATTGTTAAACCAATAGATGGGCTGGGTTTTAGGGGGTTTGGGCTGGAGATGGAATGATTGTTAAACCAATAGATGGGCATGGTTTTAGGGGGTTTGGGCTGGAGATGGAATAATTGTCGAACAAATGAACATATGATGCATGTTGGTTTTGTGGATCGACTTGTTACCCAAAAAAAAGAATCAGTGTATTGTTGTTGTTGAGGTGTTTTATATATTGGTATTTGATTCTCTTTCCATTATTAGCTGCTGGTCTTGGGGCCCTATTCAATCAAATGTTGTCTAAATGATTTTGGGTATAAAAATATGCAGTAAGTCATGTCAGAAGCTAGCAGATTACTTACCAACAACAGCTGCGAATTCCATGTTTTGAAGTTCACTTTCCTTGTTTTGGCTAACAACACTCATGAATACTGCACTGTGGGTCAGAGTGCAGTATTTATTTGGTTTCATAGCACAAAGGTTTGTTAGCACATTTCTCACACTGGCTTTTAGCCACAGAGGGAACAGGCCTGCCCTGGCAAGTTCAGGGGGGTGCCTAGGAACACGTTCCTTGAAGGAAGTCAACATATGCATTGAGCGACAAAGTCCCATGATTTGTGAATCTGCTTGGACCGAACAGATTCACAAATCATGGAACCTCACTAGCACGACAGCTAAAATGGCTTTGAAAAAAAAAGATTTTAGCTAATAGAGAAACATATCTAACTAACTAACTACATTATGGCATTCACTAATCATAAAAGATTGACATATACAATAAATGTAGGTACATTTGTGGACAGAATTCATGTTTACTCAACCTTTTAAGTGTATTTTGTATTGTCACCATCCACTCCCCATTGGCAAATCAATTGGAATTGCAAAGTGTTGCGGTAGTCATCAGTAAAGCTATGTATTAATGATTGCTCAAGCCCCATGTATTTGTCTCAATTTCAAATGTACGATTTATTGTTAAAAAGCAGTTGTCTAAAACCAGACCTTTTTGTCTCAGTGGGGACACCGTACTACATGTCTCCAGAGAGGATTCACGAGGGTGGCTACAACTTCAAGTCAGACATCTGGTCCCTGGGATGCCTTCTCTATGAGGTAGGTATACTGCTTTTTCACTTGATTCATTTAGGAAACAGTCTTATCCAGAGCGACTTACAGGCGCAATTAGCGTTAGGTGCCTTGCTCAAGGGCACGTCAACAGATGTTTCACCTATTCTGCTCGGGGGTCTGAACCAGCGATCTTTCGATTAATAGTCCAACGCCCATAACCGCTAGGCTACCTGCTGCTTAACAGGTGAGAGTTAGTGCTCGGCTAGATCACACTCCTGCATACCCACTAGCTCTCCAGGAAACATTTACACATCTGAAACACAGTAGGGCTGCGGACACTCAAACTATCAATTAAACCAAATCCTGCTTGGCTGGCAGAAACACATCTAGATGGAGAGGCCTATGTAATTGTAGTTGAAACAATGATTCCCAATACAATTACAAATACAAATACTATTCCCAATACAATTCAATGGAAATTATACCCCCGGTTTGGCTGGGGTAGGCCATCATTGCAAATAAGAATTTGTTCTTAACTGACTTGCCTAGTTAAATAAAGGTTACATTTAAAAATAGAAAACATCCTTAATATTAGCGATTGCGCACCAGCTGTTAACAGAGACAGACCCCTGACCTGACATCGCCGTTCTGTCCAGCTAGATTTGTATTTTCCATATCCTTGTTCATCCACGACTCATGAAGCATAGGATATTATAGTTCTTCGGATCACGTTGATAGGATAGTCTCGAATGGAGCTCGTCCGGGTTAGCCGCACACAAGTATAAGATTACCATGCGTAATGCCAAGCGTCTGCTGGAGTGGTGTAAAGCTTGCCGCCATTGGACTCTGGAGCAGTGGAAACGCGTTCTCTGGAGTGATAAATCACGCTTCACCATCTGGCAGTCTGACGGACGAATCTGGGATTGGCAAATGCATAGCGCCAACTGTAAAGTTTGGTGGAGGAGGAATATTGGTCTGTGGCTGTTCCTAGGCATTTATGGGGCACCTGACAAGACACATTGTATCTCACCTCAGTGTTGTATAGCGACTGAGTTATAGTACAAATACAAATATAGTATGGAGAAAAGTGAGAATGTTTTTTACTTCTCTCCACTTCAGTTGTTGAAGTTTTTATAGTTTCCCTCCCCACTAATTATTTGCTGTACGGATGTGTGTGTGTAACTGTGTGTGTGTGTGTGTGTGTGTGTGTGTGTGTGTGTGTGTGTGTGTGTGTGTGCGCACACAAAATTAACAGAAACAGCTCATAATTCCATTATTCTGGATGCTGACACTGTCAGCGTAATTTTTCAGTTTTTGATTTGTTAAAAAAGTTTGAAATATCCAATAAATGTCATTCCACTTCATGATTGTGTCCCACTTGTTGTTGATTCTTCACAAAAAAATACAGTTTTATATCTTTATGTTTGAAGCCTGAAATGTGGCAAAAGGTCGCAAAGTTCAAGGGGGCCGAATACTTTCGCAAGGCACTGTAGTGCATTGCTTTTGACCAGAGCCCTATGGGCCCTGGTCATAAATAATGCACTACGTAGGGAATAGGGTTCCATTTGGGATGAAGGCTAGAGCTCGCTGGGCCTAAGGAGCTGTGTGCTGTGTTGTGAGGGAAGCTGAATGGTCAGCAGTATGTGTTGTGAGGGAGGCTGAATGGCCAGCAGTATGTGTTGTGAGGGAGGCTGAATGGTCAGCAGTTTGTGTTGTGAGGGAGGCTGAATTGCCAGCAGTTTGTGTTGTGAGGGAGGCTGAATGGCCAGCAGTTTGTGTTGTGAGGGAGGCTGAATTGCCAGCAGTTTGTGTTGTGAGGGAGGCTGAATGGCCAGCAGTATGTGTTGTGAGGGAGACTGAATGGCCAGCAGTATGTGTTGTGAGGGAGGCTGAATGGCCAGCAGTTTGTGTTGTGAGGGAGGCTGAATGGCCAGCAGTTTGTGTTGTGAGGGAGGCTGAATGGCCAGCAGTATGTGTTGTGAGGGAGGCTGAATGGCCAGCAGTTTGTGTTGTGAGGGAGGCTGAATTGCCAGCAGTTTGTGTTGTGAGGGAGGCTGAATGGCCAGCAGTATGTGTTGTGAGGGAGGCTGAATGGCCAGCAGTTTGTGTTGTGAGGGAGGCTGAATGGCCAGCAGTTTGTGTTGTGAGGGAGGCTGAATGGCCAGCAGTTTGTGTTGTGAGGGAGGCTGAATTGCCAGCAGTTTGTGTTGTGAGGGAGGCTGAATTGCCAGCAGTTTGTGTTGTGAGGAAGGCTGAATGGCCAGCAGTATGTGTTGTGAGGAAGGCTGAATGGCCAGCAGTTTGTGTTGTGAGGGAGGCTGAATGGCCAGCAGTATGTGTTGTGAGGAAGGCTGAATGGTCAGCAGTATGTGTTGTGAGGAAGGCTGAATGGCCAGCAGTTTGTGTTGTGAGGGAGGCTGAATGGTCAGCAGTATGTGTTGTGAGGGAAGCTGAATGGTCAGCGGTATGTGTTGTGAGGGAGGCTGAATGGCCAGCAGTATGTGTTGTGAGGGAGGCTGAATGGTCAGCAGTATGTGTTGTGAGGGAGGCTGAATGGCCAGCAGTATGTGTTGTGAGGGAGGCTGAATGGCCAGCAGTATGTGTTGAGGGAGGCTGAATTGCCAGCAGTATGCCTCTCTCACATCTTACATGCAGCATCACCAGGTCACTACATGGAATGTAATTCTCAACTATTCTCTCTCTCTGTCGGTCTCTGCTTATACTTACATATAAAATCTCCCTCTGTCTCCCCCTTCCTTGTCTCTCTCTTTTTCTTGCTCTTCTCTGCCATGGGACAAACAATATCGAAATCAAGAAAATTGATAGGGAGTTTCACAGTTTTAAATGGGAATCAGAGAGAGAACGTCAATGTTAAAGTGATTTGATTTTCATTCCAAGAGTCTCACTTGACAGACTGTTAACATACATTTTCTAATTGAGTAGCTGTCTAGCGCACGCAAGATTTTGGTTCTGGATTCTGAAATTACAATTCCACTGGACTAGAGCTATTTAGACTCAGATGTTTTTCCAAAGAAAGTACTGAAGAGAGAGAGATATATAATCATATTTCATGCAGACACCATGATAATCTTCAAAGAACCTGGCTGATTGATATTCAGATACACGGAAGGTGGGAGCCAATATAACCACATATAACCACAAATATAAATTTCTTTCACCATTTTCTTCCACTCATTAAAACAAAAATCCAGAAAATCACATTGTATGATTTTTAAGTAATTTTTTTTTTTTTTTTTTTTTTTTCACCTTTATTTAACCAGGTAGGCTAGTTGAGAACAAGTTCTCATTTGCAACTGCGACCTGGCCAAGATAAGGCATAGCAGTGTGAACAGACAACACAGAGTTACACATTGATTTGCATTTTATTGCATGACATACAGTAAGTATTTGATACATCAGAAAAGCAGAACTTAATATTTGGTACAGAAACCTATGTTTGCAATTTCAGAGATCATACGTTTCCTGTAGTTCTTGACCAGGTTTGCACACACTGCAGCAGGGATTTTGGCCCACTCCTCCATACAGATTTTCTCTTGATCCTTCAGGTTTCGGGGCTGTCGCTGGGAAATACGGACTTTCAGCTCCCTCCAAAGATGTTCTATTGGGTTCAGGTCTGGAGACTGGCTAGGCCACTCCAGGACCTTGAGATGCTTTTTACGGAGCCACTCCTTAGTTGCCCTGGCTGTGTGTTTCGGGTCGTTGTCATGCTGGAAGACCCAGCCACGACCCATCTTCAATGCTCTTACTAAGGGAAGGAGGTTGTTGGCCAAGATCTCGCGATACATGGCCCCATCCATCCTCCCCTCAATACGGTGCAGTCGTCCTGTCCCCTTTGCAGAAAAGCATCCCCAAAGAATGATGTTTCCACCTCCATGCTTCACGGTTGGGATGGTGTTCTTGGGGTTGTACTCATCCTTCTTCTTCCTCCAAACACGGCGAGTGAAGTTTAAACCAAAAATATCTATTTTTGTCTCATCAGACCACATGACCTTCTCCCATTCCTCCTCTGGATCATCCAGATGGTCATTGGCAAACTTCAGACGGGCCTGGACATGCACTGGCTTGAGCAGGGGGACCTTGCGTGTGCTGCAGGATTTTATTCCATGACGGCGTAGTGTGTTACTAATGGTTTTCTTTGAGACTGTGGTCCCAGCTCTCTTCAGGTCATTGACCAGGTCCTACCGTGTAGTTCTGGGCTGATCCCTTACCTTCCTCATGATCATTGTTGCCCCACGGGGTGAGATCTTGCATGGAGCCCCAGACCGAGGGTGATTGACCGTCATCTTGAACTTCTTCCATTTTCTAATAATTGTGCCAACAGTTGTTGCCTTCTCACCAAGCTGATTGCCTATTGTCCTGTAGCCCATCCCAGCCTTGTGCAGGTCTACAATTGTATCCCTGATGTCCTTACACAGCTCTCTGGTCTTGGAAATTGTGGAGAGGTTGGAGTCTGTTTGATTGAGTGTGTGGACAGGTGTCTTTTATACAGGTAACGAGTTCAAACAGGCGCAGATAATACAGGTAATGGTAGTGGAGAACAGGAGGGCTTCTTATAGAAAAACTAACAGGTCTGTGAGAGGCGGAATTCTTACTGGCTGGTAGGTGATCAAATACTTATGCCATGTAATAAAATGCAAAGGAATTACTTAAAAATCATACAATGTGATTTTCTGGATTTTTGTTTTAACGTCTCTCACAGTTGAAGTGTACCTATGATCAAAATGACATGCTTTGTAAGTAGGAAAACCTGCAAAATCGGCAGTGTATCAAATACTTGTTCTCCCCACTGTATATGAATAAATATGTGAATGCTTTCTGAAAGACAAGGAGGGTAGCAATATCCTTTCTGAAAGCATTGTATCTTAACAGTGCTGTATAGTTCCCCCTCCTTCCCTGTGTGTGTGTGTGTGTGTGTGTGTGTGTGTGTGTGTCCCTATCCTCTCCCTTTGCCTACCCTCTGTCTGGCCCAATCCCTAAGGCCTATGCACTTGTGGAGATTTGAGAGCATTTCCCCTTGCCCTCTGATAGGCTAGCTAGGTGGAAGTTTCACCATGTTGCTTATACCAATCATATCGTGCATAGGGTTTAGAGGTCTATTTGGGATTGGGCCACTGATCATGCTAATGAGCATGGGTCACAGCTCAGGGTCAAAGGTTACAATCGGATTCCTCCCTATTAAAAAATATAACCATCTCTATCAGGCAAGTCCACTCAGCCCATCTCACCATGACCAGGCATGAGAATGAAAGAAATGAGAGATTGAGAGATAATAAGTAATGATGAAATTAATGATGATGAAATACATTTCTTATTATACACTGGGTGGTTCGAGCCCTGAATGCTAATTGGCTGACAGTGCCAATATATCCTCCAAACACCGGCTTCAACGGATTATCACTTTATTATTATCACGAGTTACCAACATATTCAAATAGTGGTTGACATATTTTCATAAACTTTTAAAAAATTAATTTATTCATACTATTTCATCCTTCCACAAGACATAGTCCCGACACAAATCTAGGGTTGCTAGAGACGCGAACCAGTCATTCAGTCTCTTTGTTTTGTATCTATGGACGCGACCCAGTTGTTCAGTCTTTTTGTTCTGTATCTATGGGATGTGACCAAGTCATTCAGTCTTTTTGTTCTGTATCTATGGGATGTGACCCAGTCATTCAGTCTCTTTGTTCTGTATCTATGGACGCGACCCAGTTGTTCAGTCTTTTTGTTCTGTATCTATGGGATGTGACCCAGTTGTTCAGTCTTTTTGTTCTGTATCTATGGACGCGACCAAGTCACTCAGTCTTTTTGTTCTGTATCTATGGGATGTGACCCAATCATTCAGTCTTTTTGTTCTGTATCTATGGGATGTGACCCAGTTGTTCAGTCTTTTTGTTCTGTATCTATGGGATGTGGCCCAGTCACTCAGTCTTTTTGTTCTGTATCTATGGGATGTGACCAAGTCATTCAGTCTTTTTGTTCTGTATCTATGGGATGTGACCCAGTCATTCAGTCTCTTTGTTCTGTATCTATGGACGCGACCCAGTTGTTCAGTCTTTTTGTTCTGTATCTATGGGATGTGACCCAGTTGTTCAGTCTTTTTGTTCTGTATCTATGGACGCGACCAAGTCACTCAGTCTTTTTGTTCTGTATCTATGGGATGTGACCCAATCATTCAGTCTTTTTGTTCTGTATCTATGGGATGTGACCCAGTTGTTCAGTCTTTTTGTTCTGTATCTATGGGATGTGGCCCAGTCACTCAGTCTTTTTGTTCTGTATCTATGGGATGTGACCCAATCATTCAGTCTTTTTGTTCTGTATCTATGGGATGTGACCCAGTTGTTCAGTCTTTTTGTTCTGTATCTATGGGATGTGACCCAATCATTCAGTCTTTTTGTTCTGTATCTATGGGATGTGACCCAGTCATTCAGTCTTTTTGTTCTGTATCTATGGGATGTGACCCAGTTGTTCAGTCTTTTTGTTCTGTATCTATGGGATGTGGCCCAGTCACTCAGTCTTTTTGTTCTGTATCTATGGGATGTGACCCAGTCATTCAGTCTTTTTGTTCTGTATCTATGGACGCGACCCAGTCACTCAGTCTTTTTGTTCTGTATCTATGGGATGTGACCCAATCATTCAGTCTTTTTGTTCTGTATCTATGGGATGTGACCCAGTCATTCAGTCTTTTTGTTCTGTATCTATGGGATGTGACCCAGTTGTTCAGTCTTTTTGTTCTGTATCTATGGGATGTGGCCCAGTCACTCAGTCTTTTTGTTCTGTATCTATGGGATGTGACCCAGTCATTCAGTCTTTTTGTTCTGTATCTATGGACGCGACCCAGTCACTCAGTCTTTTTGTTCTGTATCTATGGGATGTGACCCAATCATTCAGTCTTTTTGTTCTGTATCTATGGGATGTGACCCAATCACTCAGTCTTTTTGTTCTGTATCTATGTACACGATCCAGTTGTTCGTTCTAAAATGTTCCATTGCCATACTGGCTGCCAACGTTCTTATCCCTTGCCTGCTAGCTATCCAACTACGGCTAACTTAGTCACGTCAAACAGTGCAGCCAGAATAACAACAAAGTAGTTACATTTGCACTTGTTTAAGCTGTTTTCTAGTGACACTTATTTCAATACATTATAACAATGAGCTAATGAGGCACGATTTCACCTGGCATAGCAAATGTGCTCACTCGTCAGGACACTGTTGTTCAGAGGAGCTAGCCAACAACACAGCTACAGTAACACACTCATTTTAAAATTAAGCTTGAAAGCCTGCAAATTAGCTGCGTTTCATTTGACCTTTTTTCAATAGAATTCTTGTTGTATATATCCATAAAAATGATGCCAGCCGATTCATGATTTCGACTGGCTAAGAAACGCTGTCTGTCTGTCTTGTCCCAACACGTTATTTACTATGGGACAGCTGGAGATCGAATTTGAATATTAAAACAATGTTGCAAATGTCAGAGAAACAGACAGCAAGTTTTATACAAATCTCTGCTGTTGAAAACCTCATTTTAGTCTAAAAGAAATGTGAGATAATGTCGAGATGCTTTTTATAGTGGACGCTCATATGGTCAGATGTCTGAGTTGGCTTCTTTAAATCTGCCTAATTTGTGATAATGATGGCTTGAGTTTAGCTTGAGTAAACACCTAGCTACTGCAAAAGCTGTGCACCAGTCCAGTGTCCTGTCATTTTTCTATGGAATTAATATCCTAACTAATGAGTCATCACAAGAGTATGAACTCTAAAGCACACAGCATGAATGGAATATTATCACCCAGGTTACATAATCCATACAACCACTCCTTCCAAACACATAGTAGTATGTCCTGTATATATTAGCCGTGTTTCTGAGCAATGACAAACCCAACATTCATACAATATAAATACTTTCAGGAAGGTGCACTTCCTTGCAGGCAGGAAGTGCAGTACAGGATATTGCTTCATCCTATTTTTATATATTTTTTTTGTACTTGTCCATTATGTCACTCATCCACCCAATAACCACTGGTGTGATTTTGTTATAATGCCGTTGTTATAATCCAGAATATTTTTTCTGTAACAGATGGCTGCATTGCAGAGTCCATTCTATGGGGACAAGATGAACCTCCTCTCTCTGTGCCAAAAGATTGAGCAGTGTGACTACCCTCCACTCCCACCTGACCACTACTCTGAGAAGGTAAGAACAGGTCAGAGTAGAACCTCCAATAACTCATTTGGAAGTTGCATTAAGTTGATTTTCACAATGTCATTCTCATTAAAAGCAAGTCTAAGAAGTGGTAGATCTGGTCTATGTGCGCTAATTCTTTGCTTCCCGGTATTAAGTTAAGTTTTTGCATCTTTTACTTTGGGTTTTGTACACCAGCTTCAAACAGCTGAAAATACAATGAAAAAGGGCCTCAGTCTGAGCCACTCTTTTCAGTCATTGGCAGTTTAAGAGAGCACAGTGTCAGAGACTGATTAGCTACAGCACTACTCCACTGGCACAGTATGACAGAAGAGGAGCAAGACTGACAGCACTTTAAATGAGGCCAGACAAAGCCTTGTACACCATCACTCTACCAGATTAGCCTTCCACACATAGCACTTTCTGCCCTTCACCACCATGCCTCTCCATCTCGCCCTTTCTCATTCTCTCTCTCATTCTCTGGTGTAGCCCCAATCTGTCTGCCTGCATGTCTGTCTCTCTGCTGCTCCATCTCTCGCTCTTTTGTCCCATTCTCTCTCTCTCCTCATCTTGTTCGCTGAGTGCAGCCCTTGTCTATTTTCCTCCCTTTTCCCCCCTCTCTCTTCTAGTGCTGCACCTGTCTCCCCTTTTCCATGTCTCTCCATCTCTCTCTCGTCTTGCTCCCTCTCCCCGGTCTTGTTTTTTGCTGAGCGAAGTGACAGCTCGGTGTTAGCTGCTTTGGCGATTTAAAGGTCAGGACTCCAACAGCTCATGTCGCCACTCAAATCAGAGCTCTGGAAATGGGGTTTAAGACAGGCGCAGGACACGCTGTGTCACTAAGGTGTTTCTCCCCCCCCCCATCGCCTTTGATTGGCATTAGAGGCCCTCTTTCTGTCGAAACTGACGAAACAACAAGGCACAGACCAACTACAACTTTCTGTAGGCATTACTCATACTTTAGGCACTTCCTGCAGCTGACAAAAGAAGTCATTGTTCGCCAATTCGCCGAAGCTTCTGCACATGGTTTTAAAATGCCAAAATGTCTTGTGATGAAATGTTAGCAGTCAAATAGATCTGATCCATCCCTATGTGGTTCAGTTACAGTTTAACTTTCTCTGTGCTCTGGAGTCCCTTGGTTAGGAAGTTCTGATCTTTTAAATGACAGCAGGGGCAGACTCTCCCAATGGATTGTATGTTCATGGACGCATTGAACTTAGCTTTAAGAATTACACTTCTTATGTAGGAGTTTTGAAAGTCCTCTTTAGTCTGTGACGTTTCTCATATGTTCGTGTTAGAATATTCTTAATGGTCTGTTATGTTTCGTACAATAAATAAACTGAATGCTTCTTGTGTCATCCACAGTTGCGAGACCTGGTCAGCATGTGCATCAAGCCCGACCCGGGCCAGCGCCCTGACATCGTGTTTGTTCTGCAGATCGCCAAACAGATGCAGCTGTGGACCTCCAGCACCTAAGCCCCCCCCTCCACTTACCTCCTCCGTGTGGACCCCCATCCTGACTGAACCACAGACCACCAGACCCACTGCCAACGTGCCTGGCTAGGACCAGGTTGTTTAGCTCGCGTCTCAGAATTCAAGGAACTGATGAAACGATTGAGAGACTGGCATGACTGGACTGACTTTTTCTTTATCTTCAAATGAGGACTTAGACTTAATGCTGCGTTCACGTTGCGTCGGAAACTCGGGACCTCCGAGTTAAGTGTAGAACTTCCTCCCAAGTGGGGAAATTCGGGATCCGACTCTTCCGCCTAGGTTAGCGAGTCGCAAATTTCCGACATTATGTGAACGTGGTTTAAGTCCAGTTGTTTTTGTCCTCAATGACCTGGGGAGTCACTTCGTTCGGTGGTCATGGAGATTTCTGTTTTTAGACTGTTGCGGTGATTCCAGCGGACAGCATCTTGTCTGGCCTCTTCGCTAACAGGAGAGAGCTCTGTCTCACAATGATGTCAGAGGGTTCTCTCATCAGCTAGGCAGGCCTTTTTTTGACTAGGCAGGGGTTGCATTCCAAATAGATCCTGACTTTTTCAGGTAAACCGTATGAATTGAAGGCCTAAATATAAATCTCTTTCAGTGCTGTTTATTTTTCTGCCTTACACACATTGTTTAGAAATAATTATTTTTTTAATGTTGCTTTAAATACCTCTGATCTGTATTTTGCATTCTTGTGTAGTGTCGTTTGTAATCCTAAGGCATTCAATTAAGTGGACTTTGTTTCATAATTAACCATAAGATACATGCAAAACATTTGAGTCAGCGTTAGGTCCTCCCAGGTCACACATCGTGAGTTCTCTGCAACATGAGACGCTTGCTACAACCACCAAGCAACACTGGTTTGAAATGGACTTCAGGACTTGATAACGTCTCCCTTTTCAAGGACCTCAAATGGCATAATATAGAACATTGTCAAGGCTTATGGCCCGAGCTTTGTACAACTTTAGACTAGGTTTTTTCAACAACAACAAAGTTATTTGCAGGAAACTGCCTGGGTGATGGGTGTTACGCTGTTGCTTGACACCCATGCTATATTGTAATTGCGTGTATAGATCATAAATGCAGTTGACTGTCCACTGATGACTTCGTTCAGAGAAGGATTTTAATTTGAGATGTACTGTGAAGTGATTTACATTATGTAGAAACAGCGAGAAGAACAGTTACAATTGTGCTGTAGAAACATTTAGAAAATGTTTTTGCCTTGACAGCACTAAGCGGCAGATAGACGCTAGATAAAGAGGGTAAGTGATTGAGTCAAAGTTTACTAGTTTAGAAGACTGCAAAAACCTCAGTACTTATATTTTAGCAATTCTATTATATGTGCTTGTAAAATATCTAGAGCTTTCAACGACTATTCTTTGTAATGATTTTTCACTCAAAAGTAGTGTGTAGGCTATGGTTTTATTTTGTAATTGTACTTTCCTGTGGGGATTTGACATGATTTTGTGGAATCACGTTCAAGTGTTTCCCTTTTTGCATTTTGTAGTAGATAAAAGGTTTATAAAATATTAATTCTTATACTCTTACATTTGATCCAATTTCAATTCCTTTCTTACCCGAAGTGTGTTATAAGACAATAAGTTGTATTTAACAACCATCAATGAATAACAGCCTACAATCTAAGTTATTAAAATAATGAATTTGATAGACAACTTAATTTACAAGGATTAAGGAATGTTGTGCTATATAGTGACTGGACAGCTGGCAAACAGAGATATCTGTCAATCCTGGAACAGCACTGACATTGGTTGACCTGTGATCTTGAGATACTCACCAAAGAGACATCCACCAGACCCACATCGTCGTTTGTAACGAGATGGTAGTTCACGCAGTGAGATCAATGAATTCACCAGCATACTAGTAAACATTCTGAATTTATATTTCCCGTTATTTTTTTTTATAGATTCCCTAAAACAGACCAACTTGTTCTCCATTGGTCCCTCTTCAAACTTCAATAATTATAACAATTCACGTGTTTGTCAAACTGCCAGCTAGCTAAGCAATTACATACCATTTGAGATGGCATCGTCACAAAACACTTAGGAGACATTGAAGACTCAACGCAAACTTTATTTTAAACCATGGAAAAACATGCCATCTCCACTGAAGGAAGTAAAGGCGAATTTGGGAAGTAACAACGGGGAAAACATCAGAATGTTCCGGTGAGGCTTCAAGAGGTATCCATAGTCTGAACCGTCTCCTCAACCACCTCCAGATCCAATTTGATCACGGACTTCGTCAGGACTCCGGTTGTTCCTTGCTTGTACTTGTAATTACCGGTTCTAATTGGAAAAATAAAGGAATTAGATTCTAATTTAAAATAAATAAATAAATAAATAAATAAATATATATATATATATATATATATATATATATATATATATATATATATATATATATATATATATATATATATATATACACACACATAATTCAATACAGCATAAACTGGTCTGATGAGCCTCTGGGAGCTAGTTCTTGGCTGTAAAATACAATGTAAAACACAAAAATGGCTTCCATGAGTCACGTGACTTTGGAGAATGCATTTTTCTCCAGCACTGCGCCACTGTGCTTTTTGGAGTTTACGACAAAAAACAAACGTGCAACTTAGTTCTATGAAATTGAACAAGCAGCAGAGGTCACGAGAAGCACAAACTTGCTGGGTTAAGTGGGTTAGTAGTCAAACAAGAGTCTTCAGGTGGGTGAGACAAAATGCTATGGTTAAAGTCTAGAGCACTCCACACAGAACTAGGTATTTATTACTCACTGGTGGGGCAAGGCTTCATGCTCATACACACATCTTCAAACACAACAGGCCAAAGGGATGGGTCATTCACCGTGCCATTACAGATGATTCATTACCAACAATGCATTCTTAACAAATTAAAAAAGGACACAAATAACTAGAACTCATTCAGAAATTGAATGATTAACAACAATGCACTGCTGTGGGGGAAAACATCCTCTGTCATGGGTGAATAAGGGTTTGGGAAGGAATAATACTCGAACCATGCAAATGTTCTTGCACTCAAAATATGAACAAATTTGTGCCATTTGTTATTGTGCTTGTATTGACGAGGCAATCCAGTCAGCAAGCAACTGTTCTCCAGACTGAATGAGACTGCTGTGACCAAGTGGGGACCAATAACACTGATGGGACATGGGAACCACATTAAGGTGACAAGTGAAGGGACATGAGGACAAATAATTGATCAAAATATGGGGACTATTGAGGGGAGATTGTGGGGACTGTTGGTGGGTAGGTGGCCTTACCGGACACCCTTCTTGTTGGCCATGTCGTGAGGCCTCAGGTAGTCCACCCTGCCCTTGGTGATGACACACAGGTCAATGTTGCTGCCGGAGCCAAGGTCGTTGAAGATGCCAGCCGCAATGGCGTCCCGAACCAGCCGCTTGGCATCTTCCTCCTGAGGAGAGGAAAAACAACAATCATTATTGTAAACATGATCAATATCATCTCTTCATGTACTGAGTGAATTAATCCAATGCTTATTCCACTACTGCTCAGGGTGGAGGGGTAGAGCAGCCCTACATATAAACCTTCTGCACAGGTCACATGGTTGTGTCTGGATCAGGCTATAGCTGGGGCTTCTTATGAAAGATGACAACTCAAGCTGAGCAAGAAGTAGTGTGGGGATTCCCACCCATCTACAAACACCATGGGAAAAGCAAGGGCTCCCTCTATTGACCATCATCGCTAAGAGCAGTAGCGCCTTCCTGAAGTACTGTAGAGCTAAATGCTAATTTTCAAGCGTCCCCCCCATCCTCTCCAGGCCATGTGATAAATGCATCTGTCACATCACGCAAGATAAATGGTCCTCCTCAGCCAGAGCGTTTTAACACGATGGCTAACGGAGGAGACGTGCTCCCCGGTGAGCTCTACCAGACTCCACAGTGGAGGCCATCGCCACCTCAGAGCTCTTCATCTAGTATCTGGGAGGAAGAGCACTTCATAATTCACCTTGGCGTTTAATGGGGGGTGGTGAGGAGTTGACACATTCTGACAAAGAATTGAAAAATAAATCAAATAAAAAAGACAAAATGCCGTGTGTCAGACTCATGGCCTTTCCTCTGTAGTCTGAGTGTTAAAGTTCAGCCCTGCTACAGGGGCCTTTAAGACCAGCAGTCCCTCTGTTTTGACAAGTTAAAGGTTTGACTATGTTAAGGTAGCTGATGTTGCAGGACGGAGTACCCCGTCACGTACTAAGGTTAAAGACATCTGCTAAATAAGCATATTTAGCCGTTACTTGGTGACCGCGTATCAAACTCCACTAGTGTATTGTGCCGTCTGTCCACAAGAACACCATGGTTACGATCCCACTCACAGAATTACAATTTACACAGCTGTTCAATATATCTTAATTTCATTGTTGTTTTTACCCCCACTGGGATTTAATAAGGCTAACTTGGTTTTAAGTCTAACCCTGCAGAGAGAGAGATGACTACGGTAATTAAACAACATGCCAAAATGTCTTCCTACCATTCCGACATCCTAAACAGGAAAATCGTTCCCGGTAGGGATGCATCTAATATCCACTAGCTTCAACTGCCGCCGGCAACACTTTGCCCACAGCTTGTGTCTCATCTAGCATGGAAGAGATTGGTTTAGGTTTGCAGACAGCCGAGGGCCTAAAGTAGTTTGTTCTATCATGGAACAGACCGTTTTATTCAGGTAATATCAACAGAGACAACGCAGAACACATCTGACTGGATGAGAAGAGATGAGTGGTGCACACACCCCTAGCTGTGTGGAAACCTGAGCAGTCTAATTCTCTTACACAAACACACACAAGATTTTAAGAAATATCCTCAGAGTGTGTTTGTCCTAATCCCCAGTGTGTGACACCACCAGCACAGTGCTAAGGTTAGCAGGGGCTGGGTCATGGTTCTCTAACCAGCAGTGGGCTGGGTGGCCTACTGGGACTTCATTACACAGACACCAGAAGACACCTGGTGTGTTTTTAAACAGCACCACTCAGAGTAAAACAAAACCCTCACAGTCCATGGTTGCTGGAGGAACCACACTAGTCAGGGTGTGTGGTACTGGTGTGGGTGAGAAAGAGACTGCTATGTTTCTACAAAGCGTCCGTGTGTCCACGGTTTCATCAATTATTCAGCATAGTCTGGCAGCTGCTGTGGGGCTGAGAGACACCCTAGTTCCTAAAATATGATTTATGATACAGGAGAGACAAAGACCAGGGGACGCGGCAGCTTTCAGAAATTTGCATTTTCAAAATGCAGCTTTTTTTGACGGACTGCGTCTTAAATCATTTCACCTGCGTTTTATATTGAAAGGTAGTTTGTTGTTGTTGCTTCAAGTGGAGTGATCAGGGCCATGCAACTCTAGTCATCACAAAATAAATTCATGCAAAAACATTTAGCAGAAAAAAATAGCATTGTTTTCATTAGACGACAACAGAAGTGCAACACTATTTGGCTAGCAGCCACACATTAAATCAGCTTACTATGAAAGTGCAAGTTATTTTTTGCAAAGACGATGCACAGCCGTCAGATATATTATGTTTACCATAGAAAGAATGTAGCCAGCTACATTTCCTAATGTTTTGCATTAAGTTAATATTGATTTACCGTGCTAAAACTAAGTGAGAAAATTAATCATCGCGTCCTTCCTCTCTGCCATTGGTCAAAGCACTGCCTGCTTTTGATTGGTCTGAAGACGAGAAAAGATTCATCAGTGTGAAAAACACAGCAGCGTTGCAGTTCTTGACACAAACCGGTGCGCCTGGCACCTACTACTATACCCCGTTCAAAAGGCAAAGGCACTTAAGTGAAACAAGCAAGACAAAATATTTATCTCAAGAGTTAAAAATCCTTCTTTAACTGGTCTCCTCCCCTTCATCTACAATGATTGAAATGGATTTAACAGGTGACCAATAAGGGATAATAGCTCATGGAAAGAGCAGGCGTTCCTAATGTTTTGTAGACTCCCTGTATATTATCATTTCAGATTGTGAATGTGTGATATGGGGTTAGATACATACTTATTTTGACATTCTAAAATAACCTTTTATAAACAATGCAACACTGCCATGCTGATCTGAGCCTTAGTGTTCGACTTTTGGCTGTCACAGATGCACCTCCAATTTCACGACTTCGTCTAGTCCGTTGCTTTCGATTCGCCACTCAAACTCGTAGAATATCTGTAGAGTTTCAGTTTTTCAAACTGGTTTGTTATTTTATTTCAGTTCACTAAATAGTTTTTTCATTATTAGTTTTAGTTCACTATAATAACATTGATATCTATATTGCCATATACCCATGACATCATTCAACATGGCTGCCAGCTCTGGGATGGACTTAAAATATCATGGACCCTGATAAGAATATAAAATAGTCCATCTAGCTAAGTCAAATCAAGCATGTTAATTATGTACCGTATAGGAGACAATCCAAAAGATCCTACCTGTAAACTGAAAAGCCCAGTTTGAGAGACCCATCTCAAGTAAGACTCGAGTGAAATAAAAATGCACACTTTAGTGTGTAAACGCACACTTGAGACACATGTATTCCCCTGCAATCAGTGTGTGAACAACATAACTGCTGCCTCCTGCCCCACATTATAATACAGCCTCCCCACGGCACCAACACACACCATTTCAATATTTCATAACCATATTAAATATGCCACAGAAGACAGTGTTCAACATCTGTCGTCTTCAGGGTATTGGCGACTCCCGGGAACGGGGGGCAGGCTTGATCTCTAATTGGGCCGCGTGCCAAATAAAAGCAGCAGTTTACTACACCGCTTTCCCATGGAGACCCCTTTACCAGACACCCCTTTACATATTGGTACGCAGCCGGTACCCCCCGACTTCTTGTCATATTCCATTTGTAATAACTAGAAGTCGTGTTGTGTGTGGAGATGCAGGAAGTGGAGGTTGAGTGACAAGGGGAGGAAAATGACAAGGCGTGTTCCAGATGTCTGTTCTGGTTTAGAGCCATTTCAACTTGCTGCTAATGAGGATAGAAAAGGAGGTCTGGGGTGGGGTCAAGAAAACAGCAGAATAAAAAAATATCTGCAAGTCAGTCAGATGCTAAACCAGATTTTGATGATCAGAATAGAGCGACAAGTCAATAATACACTAGGTGACACTGGCAGTGTTTCTCCAAACACACAACGGAGCCCCTTCTGGCACAGTTAGAATAGTTAACGGAGAAACATGTTGTTGGAGCAGGTCCCCAGATTAGCCCGTAACATCACACACCACTCACTTTTAAGATCACTAGGCTCAGAAAGAGATTTACAACAAAACACAGTTCATGACATCTCATGTCGAGAATAGATAAGCAGGGTTACTGTTTATTCTCCAGGAGAGAAAGAGTAGAGAAATATATATAAAAACACTGGGGAAGTATATAGGCCTAGAAGAGACTGACACTTTCACGCCGTCTCATAAAACCTCCTCAGTCCCACCAGAGGAGCAGAGGGGCACTTCATAAATCAGACAGACTCGTGGAGTGTCACTCTGGCTATGGGTCATCCATCTTACTGGGCCCAGGGCCTGTACTCTACTGCTCTCTGGGGGGCCAGAGGAGGCGGCTTGAACAGAACTGAACCAGGCCGTGACAGGAAGGAACAGCACCTCAACCTCAGCCTGCTACGCAGGGTGGAGTAGGACAAGGGGGAAGAAATGTGAAGACAAGGGTTGAAGATGCAGAGCGCGATTGCTACAAGGGTTGAAGATGCGAAGGAGTACACTGGGCCCACATCAGAGCACTTTTCTTGATGTATGTACATGCACTCATCAACTACAGTGCCTTGCAAAAGTATTCACCCCCCCATGGTGTTTTTCCTATTTTTTGTTGCATTACATCCTGTAATTTAAATGGATTTTTACAAAATAATCCAAATTGGTGAAGCGGAAAAAAAAGGAAAAAAAATGTGAATGTGTCTGCTCAAACGGTCAGAAACAGACTCCATGAGGGTGGTATGAGGGCCCGACGTCCACAGGTGGGGGTTGTGCTTACAGCCCAACACCGTGCAGGACGTTTGGCATTTGCCAGAGAACACCAAGATTGGCAAATTCGCCACTGGCGCCCAGTGCTCTTCACAGATGAAAGCAGGTTCACACTGAGCACGTGACAGACGTGACAGAGTCTGGAGACGCCATGGAGAACATTCTGCTGCCTGCAACATCCTCCAGCATGACCGGTTTGGCGGTGGGTCAGTGGGGTGGCATCCTCCAGCATGACCGGTTTGGTGGTGGGTCAGTGGGGTGGCATTTCTTTGGGGGGCCGCACAGCCCTCCATGTGCTCGCCAGAGGTAGCTTGACTGCCATTAGGTACCGAGATGAGATCCTCAGACCCCTTGTGAGACCATATGCTGGTGCGGTTAGCCCAGCGTTCCTCCTAATGCAAGACAATGCTAGACCTCATGTGGCTGGAGTGTGTCAGCAGTTCCTGCACAAGAGGAAGGCATTGATGCTATGGACTGGCCCGCCCATTCCCCAGACCTGAATCCAATTGAGCACATCATGTCTCGCTCCATCCACCAACGCCACGTTGCACCACAGACTGTCCAGGAGTTGGCGGATGCTTTAGTCCAGGTCTGGGAGGAGATCCCTCAGGAGACCATCCGCCACCTCATCAGGAGCATGCCCAGGCGTTGTAGGGAGGTCATACAGGCACGTGGAGGCCACACACACACACACACACACACTACTGAGCCTCATTTTGACTTGTTTTAAGGACATTACATCAAAGTTGGATCAGCCTGTAGTGTGGTTTTCCACTTTAAATTTTGAGTGTCACTCCAAATCCAGACCTCCATGGGTTGATAAATTTGATTTCCATTTATAATTTTTGCGTGATTTTTGTCGTCAGCACATTCAACTATGTAAAGAAAAAAGTATTTAATACGAATATTTCATTCATTCAGATCTAGGATGTGTTATTTTAGTGTTCCCTTTATTTTTTTGAGCAGTGTAAATCGCTGGAATTAATCGAACACATATTGGAGTGCCAACAAAAGAAGCTCGTCAAAGGTAAGGCATGAATTATATTTAGATTTCTGCATTGTGTCGCGCCTGCAGGGTTGAAATATGCCTTCTCTCTTTGTTTACGGAGGTGCTATCCTCAGATAATAGCATTGTTTGCTTTCGCCGAAAAGCCTTTTTTGAAATCTGACATATTGGCTGGATTCACAACAGGTGTAGCTTTAGTTTGCTATCTTGCATGTGTGATTTAATGAAAGTTTGATTTATTTGAATTTGGCGCCCGTACACACCACAGAGGTGGGCTTTATGGAAGAGTGGCCCAAAAAAGCCATTGCTTAAAGAAAAAAATAAGCTAACACGTTTGGTGTTCGCCAATAGACATGTGAGAGACTCCCCAAACATATGGAAGGTGGTACTCCGGTCAGATGAGACTAAAATTGAGCTTTTTGGCCATCAAGGAAAATGTCTGGCGCAAACCCAACACCTCTCATCACCCAGAGGACACCATCCCCACAGTGAAGCATGGTGGTGGCAGCATCATGCTGTTTTTCCCCATTGGCAGGGACTGGGAAACTGGTCAGATTTGAAGGAATGATGGATGTTGCTAAATACCAGGAAATTCTTGATGGAAACCTGTTTGTCTTCCAGAGAAAATCTGTGGTATGACTTAGATTGCTGTACACCAGCAGGAACCCATCCAACTTGAAGGCGCTGGAGCAGTTTTGCCTTGAAGAATGGGCAAAAATCCCAGTGGCTAGATGTGCCAAGTTTAGAGACATATCCCAAGAGACTTGCAGCTGTAATTGCTGCAGAAGGTGGCTCTACAAAGTATTGACTTGGAGGGGGAATAGTTATGCACACTCAAGTTCTGTTTTGTCATATTTTATGCGTTTCACCCTAAAAAATAATTAGCATCTTCAAAGTTGTGTAAATCAAATGATAAACCCCCCAAAAATATATTTTAATTCCAGGTTGTAAGCCAACAAAACAGGAAAATGCCAAGGGAGGTGAATACTTTCCCAAGGCACTGTAGATGGCCACTGCCCCAATGATAGGCAGTCCATGACCCCAATCTCCGCCCTCAATGAGAAACACCTGAACCCTTCAATAAGAACACTGCAACAAAAGCCTCCATATAAACACTAGCACAAAACCCCGTTAATGCCTTTAATTCAGTAGAAGTTGCTCTGTGACAGGCGTCTCCGGGGAATTCGCTACAGTATGTGCCAAGAGCAACAACCACAGCAGCCTTCCGCCGTCTTCAAATGGATGTTGATTACCAGCATGTTCACTCCATTGAAACGTTGCAGGTTGATGCACCTGAAAGCCCTACTTCAATGGAACGACAGAGACAAAAGGTTACGAAAAACAAAAACGGGGGGAGGCTACTCCACTCCTCCCTATCCTCTCACCCCCAATTACTGTTTTTCTATTATTGGTTCCCTCCATTATCCTGGCTCCAATTGTGCCCTGGGACAGGTAGCTAGCTAACACCCGTTGAGGGAGTAGAGACCCCCGGGATGTCTGCTGCTCTGCTCTCTCCGGCCACACACACACACACGTGAAGCCAGGTTCTGAGTGTATGACAGTCTCCATTACTCAGGTTGCCATAAAATACAATAGCATTCTGATAACTTGTATAACTGCGCACACACGCACGCCTCCCTCCCCCTACAACCCAACTGAAGATGTGCGAATAGCAAAAACGACTGTGGCATATTTCTGCTTCCTTGTTCAGCAAAGCCTTTGATGGCACTTAAAAAGAGGATAAAAAGTTCCTCTTTGGGTGAATCGGCAATGGAGAGGCAGAAATAGAGCCAGGATTTATATAGACACCAGTGTGGGAGGTAGGATAAAATATATTGTGTGTAGGGATGTGTTGGCGTGACACTATGTAGGGCTGGCACGGTAATTGTATAGTCATGAAAATAACCCTCATAACTAGGGTGAACGCATCACATAAACTGTCACCCAAAATTCCATGACCATCATAGCACTGTGTATGTAGCATGATTATTTGTGTGTGTTTTGATCAGTTTAACGGGAGTCCACTGAGAGGAGAACTGTGGCCCCATCTCCAACCACTAACACCCAGGGCCTTGCCGTGACCGAGCCATACAGCCAAGCTGTACCATCTTGGAGGGAGAGTTAAATGCTGGAGTCCAACAGGACAAAGTGGCTTAGATGTATATGCTCATAACATGACTATCCATACCGTTGACCCAGGGCTTCGCCAAATCCAGAGGAGCTTCACAATGAGGTAAAGCAGGTGTATATTCTCTGTTGTCGTAAGCATAGTCGACTTGTTTCAAATTGCGGGTTTGTTTAGACTATTGTGGTTTAAAATGTGTGCATGGCCATGTATTCCTCCATTTTGATACATGAAGATGATGCGTGGATGTACAAAATGGCGGATGGGCCAGGTCCAACTCACCTCCATGTCTTGCTTATAGCGGTCCTCAAACACAGCCATGGCAGCCAGAGAGCCAGAACCTATGAGAGAACAGAGAAACACAAAAACAGCATGGTTAATGACTTTTGGAGTGACCAGAATTAAACCATCGAAGATTTTTTTTTTAAAATTTTACCAGTGACCAAGACTACGGGTCAACTTACTAAGACATGGGCCAAACCGTTTACGACAGTCGCAGCGGAAAGTAAAATGTTGAGGACCATACAAAGTTTGAAAAGCACCACTTTCAAAAATGCTTACAAAGGTCCCTCCTGGTAACCATGACTGAATGTCTGGTTCAGGTTTCAGCTGACTGTTCATTTCCAACGCCCACTTCTTAAAGAAACACTATGTAACGACGCGCCTGGAGTCCATTTTCTAAAGCGCCTCAGATGTGGCGGGCAATTAGCTCGCTGAAGAAAGTGCTTAGCTGTGACAAAAGCAAGAAGCAGGAAGTTGAAGAATCCCTTTGTTTTGGTGGAGACTGGCCATTAGGACTTCTCTACAGCTGTGTCTCTTTTACAACAGAAGAGTCATTTTCTACCATACCTTCTCCCCTCTCTCCTTAACCCCACAGCATCCATCATGCCATCTTCCTCTCCGTGTGCGGCCGCTGTCTGGTGTTTTATAGCCAGGTTGCCAGGGGAATCATTAAGGAGTTGCACTGGCTGAGTTTCATTGTGATTTGCCAGTACAGTAGAAGGTGAAGAGGAGGGTAAAAGGCCTGGAGACCATCTAAATGGTTCGATGGAGGTAATAGGTTGACTTAAAAACGGAACAAAATGTGTGAAAGCATGGCCGTTGAGCCAAAGGCTCAACCAATGTTTATCTAAAGTCTACACTCAACATTCAAGTTTTTTTAATGTGAGCCATAGTAAGCTCACATAGGCATTCTGGTCTCTAGCTATTCTGTCGAGTTTGCTATGGCACACCGGTTTGCAACAGGAAACACTAATTACAGTTTCTTATTGGACAAGTACCGATGGCACCTCCCTGTAACACTCCGGTTCAGAGTTTCCTTCCACTTCGTGCCTACTGAACATGGCTCTGGTTACCCGGGCTCAGTCAGTCAGTCACCGGGCTCTCTGCTGGTTACCCGGGCTCATCAGTCAGTCACCGGGCTCTGTGCTGGTTACCCGGGCTCAGTCAGTCAGTCACCGGGCTCATCAGTCATTCACCAGGCTCTCTGCTGGTTACCCGGGCTCAGTCAGTCAGTCCACGGGCTCATCAGTCAGTCACCGGGCTCATCAGTCAGTGACCGGGCTTTCTGCTGGTTATCCGGGCTCATCAGTCAGTCACCGGGTTCTCTGCTGGTTACCCGGGCTCATCAGTCAGTCACCGGGCTCTCTGCTGGTTACCCGGGCTCATCAGTCAGTCAGTCACCGGGCTCTTTGCTGGTTACCCGGGCTCATCAGTCAGTCACTGGGCTCTTTGCTGGTTACCCGGGCTCATCAGTCACCGGGCTCTACTGGTTACACGGGCTCAGTCAGTCAGTCACCGGGCTCTCTGCTGGTTACCCGGGCTCATCAGTCAGTCCCCGGGCTCATCAGTCAGTCACCGGGCTCATCAGTCAGTCACCGGGCTCTTTGCTGGTTACCCGGGCTCATCAGTCACCGGGCTCTACTGGTTACACGGGCTCATCAGTCAGTCACCGGGCTCTCTGCTGGTTACCCGGGCTCATCAGTCAGTCACCGGGCTCTACTGGTTACACGGGCTCATCAGTCAGTCACCGGGCTCTCTGCTGGTTACCCGGGCTCATCAGTCAGTCACCGGGCTCTCTGCTGGTTACCCGGGCTCAGTCAGTCACCGGGCTCTCTGCTGGTTACCCGGGCTCATCAGTCAGTCACCGGGCTCATCAGTCAGTCACCGGGCTCTCTGCTGGTTACCCGGGCTCAACTGGTTACCCTGGCTCATCAGTCACTGGGCTCTAAAATGGTATGGTGAGACTTCCACTACATGCACGATATTCAATTGACATTGGTGCCGGGGGGGAATGTGAGGAGGCCATTGATCATTTCTCATGCATGTTTTACTCTCTAGAAGGGGCAGACATGAGCTCCTGGTGGGACTCCCTAATATGAGGCCTCGGCTCGCTGACATGCAACATACTGATACATGAATATGAATGAGCCGGGACGGAGAGGGGGAACGAGACAAAAATATAGTAGAGGGAGAGAAGGTGGAGAAGGGGAGTGGGTTGGTATAAATGAGGGAGAAAAACAGAGGGGTTAAGCGGTTGATATTTATTGTATATAGAGTAGGAAGGGACAAAAGAACCAAAACATTTTTTTTATTAAATGAAAAAACGAATAGTAAAATAACAATATAAGGAGTGGGAGAAAAAAGGAGACTTTCATATGTAGCTAGTCCCCCCAGTTTCTTACATTTTCATGGAAAGTCTGAGAAAGCAGACAATCTTGCAGCGTTGGCTGGAAAGGTGTAGTGAAAGAACCCCCATAAAGGTTCTTTGTCAGCACAACAGCCTTTCAAGTGACGGCCTCACGCCTCCTGAGTAAACGCCGGGGAAAGCGACTCTCGGAGAGAGGCAGGAAGTGTGTGTGTGTAACCTCTTCCTTTCTCCCAATCCTCACATGCCCCCTTTTATTAGTGACTGGATTTAAAACAAGCTTCTATTATTCATGTGGCTGAATATTCAGCCAAATTCCCTCCGCTTCCACGTAGCTCAGTAGAGAAATACCAGAGTCCAATATGAAGGAGATACACTTGTTTAAAAATCACCACAAACGAAAGAAAGCCAGTTCGTACAATGAAGCAACATTCGCCAAAACGAGTAAAGAAAAAACTATTTGTAGTAAGCTTGGGTGGTATATACTGTGTATAAATAGACATGATGGTTTTTCAATAAAGTCAAACCTATTTCTTTGACGTTTTTCTATACATTTCAATATTTGTAGCTACTTTTAAGTAAATATCTGCAGTCAACTTGTGCAATATATTAGGAGTTAAAGCAGATTGCGTTCTTCATTTCACCTGCCACATTATTTTACATTATGAAGCTGACCGTAGTTCCCCAGAACAGTTGAGCCAGTCAAGTGTTTGGAAATAGCACAACCGGAGAAAGTGGGAGCAGGTGAGTCCAGCTGTGTATTGACAGGGGTCGCGTTTTATATTGAAAGTCTGTTTTTTTTGTTTCAGGTGATCAGGGATGTGCAACTAGGAAGATAACCTACATACCGACAACCTAAAGTATGTGGACACCTGCTCATCGAACATCTCATTCCAAAATCATGGGCATTCATATGGAATTGGTCCTCCCTTTGCTGCTGCAACAGCCTCCACTCTTCTGGGAAGGCTTTCCACTAGATGTGGGAACATTGCTGCAGGGACTTGCTTCCACAAGAGCATTAGTGAGGTCGGGCAATTAGGCCTAGCTTGCAGTCGCCGTTCCAATTCATCCCAAAGGTGTCTGATGGGGTTGAGGTCAGGGCTCTGTGAAGGCCAGGTAAGTTCTTCCACACCGATCTCGACAAACCCTGTCTGTATGGACCTCGCTTTGTGCACGGGGGCATTATCATGCTGAAACAGGAAAGGGCCTTCCCCAAATTGTTGCCACAAAGTTGGAATCACAGAATCGTCTAGAATGTCATTGTATGCTGTAGTGTTAAGATTTCCTTCACTGGAACTAAGGGGCCTAGCCCCAAATATGAAAACAGCCTCACTGTTATTCCTCCCACACAAAACTTTGGTACTATGCATTCGGGTAGGTAGTGTTCTCCTGGCATCTGCCAAACCCAGAGTCGTCCGTCGGACTCCAAGACGGTGAAGCGTGATTCATCACTCCAGAGAACGTGTTTCCACTCCTCCATAGTCCAATGGTGACGAGCTTTACACCACTTCAGCCGATGCTTGGTATCGAGCATGGTGATCTCAGGCTTGGGTGCGGCTGCTCAGCCATAGTAACACATTTCATGAAGCTCCAGAACTAAGAGTTCTTGTGCTGACGTTGCTTCCAGAGGCAGTTTGGAACTCAGTAGTGAGTGTTGCAACAGAGGACAGAGGATTTGTACGTGCTGCACACTTCAGTACTCGGCAGTCCGCTCCTATGAGCTTGGGTGGCCTACCACTTCAAGGCTGAGCAGTTGTTGCACATAGACTTTCCCACTTCACAATACCAGCACTTAAAAAGTTGACCGGCACAGCTTTAGCAGGGCAACGTTTTTACAAACTGACTTGTAGTGTTTCTCATATGCGTTTTATATATTTTTCCCTGCATGTAAATTTAAGAATTCTGCGCTAACTACCAAGTTAAACTCAGGGGTCACGTTAACTAAGTAAATGGCTGAATTAATAAGGTGACGGGGCATCATATTGTGTTGGCTTTCTGCCGTGTTTGTGAAGTCAAAGCCTTTTGGATGAGTTCTGTACAGCTGCCACCTTTTGATTTCCTTGCGTTTTTTTCTCCTCTCCATTCTCAGCCTGTCTGCTCCTCCCCCATCTTCTCTGAACAGAGCAGACAGGCCCATTGCCCCGGTGAGTCCAGACTCCACACAAACAGTGTGAACACATGCTGCTCCAGAGCCAGTACTCTCTTCATTTGCACAAAGTCTCTTGTTCACATTCGCTTGTAAAATGGCCAAACTCACCAAAAATGACATTTGGTAGCACCTACCTATATATATGTATAACGTTATGAGCTGGACTGCCTGTCTATGCAATAATTCTCTCTCATTTGCGCTCGTTAGCTAGGAGCCGCCATGGAAATTCGCTATTATTAGCTCAATTTGTTTTTGCATTTTGGTAATAGATGCCCAATGAGCTTTTTCAGTTTTTTTTAAATAAAGTAAATCCCAGGATGAGTGATATGAAAATACAGATACTTCCCATCCCTAATTTGTAGACTAAGATAGACTTCTTTCGCTTATAGGCCACATTTCATAACATATTCAGGGAGGAAACCTCTGAGAGCAACAATTAACACTTGAAGCGGCCTAAACAATTAAAATTCTTGGGGCAATTGTCTTACCCAGCAAACATAATGAATACGAGGTTTAGCTGAGCTTTGGAGAAAAGATGCAGCCCACAGCAGAATTAAATAAGCATCAACCGGACGTGGGGATAGAGTTGGGGCACCAGGTGTTTGGTGAAAGGGGGGACTGTCCTCATATACCTGCAATGGAATGAGGGGTACCCGTGGGAACTGACCAGGGTCCTTCATTTCAACCCACACAGCTGTTCTTAAAAATGAGCTCTGTATGTATTTTGCAGAATGGCTCCTCTTGTCGACTTTTCCCATTTTCATTCAACTGAAAGAGGTAAAGCTGAATGGAGCCAGAAAAGCTGGACCAGGGTAGACTGAGTAGGAAGTGTGTAGATGTGCGTGGATGGGATCCCTGCTTAGTCTTGCGATAGAAATGAGGTCTGTGCTCGTGGCGGTTTTGACAAATCTTCCTGGCCTACCAAACTCACATTTTCTCTCTGAAGTGACTTGACAATACACTCATCTGACAGGATTGAGCACATCTGTAGATTGTAATGTGGTTTAACTGTGAATAACAGCTTCAGAAAAAGTTGAGTGCAAACAGCAGCAGCCTCTAGTGGAGCATGGCAGTATTAAAGACAAACAAAGAACAAAAAAAGGGAAGTAGTTAGCTGGTAAACTCACCCATAGTGACATAAGGAAGCTTGTCAGTGGAGCCGTGGGGGTAGATGCTGTAGAGATGGGGCCCGTTGCAGTCCACTCCACCCAGCACCAGGGCAGCGCCAATGTGACCCTGGTATCTGAGAACGCAACAAACTATTCCGTCTCTTCTATTGATTACTTTTCACAACAGACACCCAGCATTACTCTACATCAGGGCTGTCAAACTAATTCCATGGAGGGCCAAATGTCTGCTGTTTTTTTCCCCCCTTTCAATTAAGATCTAGACAAACAGGTGAGGGGAGTCCCTTACTAATCAGTGACCTTAATTCATCAATCAAGTACTAGGGAGGAGCAAAAATACACAGACATTCAGGGGGGGGCTGGATATGTGACATACCTAAAGAGCATCTGCTTGAGCATGCGGTTGGCAGTGGCCACGCGGGGCAGCCGGCTTGTAGAGAGGGAGTGCAGCTCCAGGTTAGAGGAGATGATCTGGGTGGTCATCTCAGTGTCTGCTGCCGTACCCGCTCCACAGCAACTGGATGAAATGGAGGTCAGGATTATGGAGTTGACGTGCATTTATGAAACAACACTTGAAATAAATGTTGACTTTAAATCACGTGATGCCTCTGATGTATACTAAAGTCTAAAATGTCAGGACATGTTCCAACCAGTGTTCACTGAAGCACTGAGATAAACAATAGACATGTCATTCCCGTTAACTCCTGTTACACAGAAAGTACACCACAACACTGTTAGGTCATTCATCCAAGGGCTGGCGATATACCTTATTTAAGCAATAAGGCACGAGGGGGTATGGTATATGGCCAATATACCACAGCTACAGTCTGTTCTTATGCACGACGCACTGAGGAGTGCCTAGACACAGCCCTTAGCCATGGTATATTGGTCATATATCACAAACCCCCGAGGTGCCTTATTTCTATTATAAACTGTGTACCAACAATTAGAGCAGCTTATAATTGACTATATACACACCGGTATTGATGCACGGACTGGTTTGGGTTTTTACTTTACCTTCTATAACAGTATTTTATTGTTTGGCTTGTTAAATGTGATACGCATCTCCAGCGCGTGTAATGTCCATTTTTACAGTTTACGCCCGTTTGTTACTGGAGTCATCTTTCTCCATCTCCTCTTGCTGCATGCCGCTTACCACGCCAAGCCCGGCCCGCCACTCAGAGAGAGAGCAGTTGCTCGAACAGAGTCAAGAGCACTTTCTTGCCGTTCACTCTGCATGATCAGATGGACGCAACAAGATGTTGGTGACATGCTGCTTTCCACTGTCTGCTAGTTTGTCTTTCCATAGCAAGTTGCTGCCAAAATAAATTGTGTTAGCAACTAATGCTTATCGCTAGTTAGCTGGCTAGCTAGCTTGCTAAAAGTACTAAAGAGTCAGAGCAAACCTTGCTAGCTAATACAGCCTGGTACCAGTGCTGGGGTAGGGCTAGATAAGATACTGTTGCACAAATATGCTTATCAGAGGAATAGGCGAAGTATGAGTATGTTAGCTAGCTAGCTACATGAGGTAAGAAAACATGTAATAGGGCCACCTGGAAACACTGACCAACACTTTGGTTCCTACTGTCAATAATTCCTCCCTGGCTTACTGGATCCATTTGTTGTCAAACAATGTAAGGTGCTGCCCACAATATTCCAACTATAGAATTAGAATAATTATTTTATTTCCATGATTCCAACAATTAACTAGACCTAGATGTTTGTACATAAAATGCAGCCATGTGTAGCAGTGGAAATTATAATAAAAATGCAGAAAGTGATGAAAATGCAGACAATATTGTTTGGAGGTGGATTGAAACAGTATAAAACTACCAGAATGGAGAAAACTTCATTGAAATAACTTGTAATTGATCTGTTGCCACCCTGGGGTCTAAATGTGCTTTATGAACTACTCAAATCAAATTTTATTTGTCACATACACATGGTTAGCAGATAACGCAGGTGTAGCGAAATGCTTGTGGTTCTAGTTCCGACAATGCAGTAATAACCAACGAGTAATCTAACAATTCCAAAATGACTACCTTATACACACACACAAGTGTAAAGGGATAAAGAACATGTACATAAAGATATGAATGAGTGATGGTACAGAACGGCATAGGCAAGATGCAGTAGATGGTATCGAGTACAGTATATACATATGAGATGAGTAATGTAGGGTATGTAAACAAAGTGGCATAGTTTAAAGTGGCTAGTGATACATTTTACATCGATTTTCATCAATTTCCATTATTAAAGTGGCTGGAGTGGAGTCAGTATGGTGGCAGCAGCCACTCCACAATCATCTCCTTTGTTTTGTTGACGTTGAGTGTGAGGTTATTTTCCTGACACCACACTCCGAGGGCCCTCGCCTCCTCCCTGTAGGCTGTCTTGTAATTGTTGGTAATCAAGCATACCACTGTAGTGTCGTCTGCAAACTTGATGATTGAGTTGGAGGCGTGCATGGCCACGCAGTCGTGAGTGAACAGGGAGTACAGGAGAGGGCTCAGAACGCACCCTTGTGGGGCCCCAGTGTTGAGGATCAGCGGGGTGGAGATGTTGTTACCTACCCTCACCACCTGGGGGCGTGGGTCTTTTGGAGTGGGTCTAGGGTGTCAGGTAGGGTGGAGGTGAAATAGTCCTTGACTAGTCTCTCAAAGCACTTCATGATGACGGAAGTGAGTGCTACGGGGCGGTAGTCATTTAGCTCAGTTAACTTAGCTTTCTTGGGAACAGGGACAATGGTGACCCTCTTGAAGCATGTGGGAAGAGCAGACTGGGATAAGGATTGATTGAATATGTCCATAAACACACCAGCCAGCTGGTCTGCGCATGCGCCGAGGACGCGGCTGGGGATGCCGTCTGGGCCTGCAGCCTTGCGAGGGTTAACACGTTTAAATGTTTTACTCACGGCGGCTGCAATGAAGGAGAGTCCGCAGGTTTTGGTTGCGGGCCGTGTCAGTGGCACTGTATTGTGCTCAAAGCGGGCAAAAAAGTTATTTAGTCTGTCTGGGAGCAAGACATCCTGGTCCGCGATGGGGCTGGTTTTCTTTTTGTAATCCGTGGTTGACTGTAGACCCTACCACATACCTCTTGTGTCTGAGCCGTTGAATTGCGACTCTACTTTGTCTCTATACTGACACTTAGCTTGTTTGATTGCCTTGCGGAGGTTAAAGCTACACTGTTTGTATTCAGTCATGTTTCCGGTCACCTTGCCTTGGTTAAAAGCAGTGGTTTGCACTTTGAGTTTCACGCGAATGCTGCCATCAATCCACGGTTTCTGGTTTGGGAATGTTTTAATCGTTGCTATGGATACGACGTCGTCAATGCACCTCCTAATGAACTCGCTCACCGAATCAGCGTATTCGTCAATGTTGTTGTTGGACGCAATGCGGAACATATCCCAATCCACGTGATCGAAGCAGTCTTGAAGAGTGGAATGAGATTGGCCAACCCGGGGTTGAACAGACCTGAGCACGGGAGCTTCTTGTTTTAGTTTCTGTCTGTAGGCTGGGAGCATCAAAATGGAGTCGTGGTCAGCTTTTCCGAAAGGAGGGCCTTATATGCGTCGCGGAAGTTAGAATAACAATGATCCAGGGTTTTACCAGCCCTGGTTGCGCAATCGATATGCTGATACAATTTAGGGAGTCTTGTTTTCAGATTAGCCTTGTTAAAATCCCCAGCTACAATGAATGCAGCCTCAGGATACTCAAACCACATTTAGAACTAGTATTATTCAAAAACACAACTGTAAAATACCATAAATTATGCGAAAAATACCATATGTTATATTTTAGCCAAATCACCCAGCCCTAAATCACACAACTAATATTAAAACAGAAAACTAACATTGGACAAGGGGTCACTTACTAGATGTTTGGGGAGATGTAGTGGATCTTGGAGCAATTCTTATCTGCCACAATCATGCCCTCTGTGGCCCTGGTGTCAGCACCAAGAACTATCCCATCCTACAGGGAAAAATAAATAAAAAACAAGAAGTATACATACCTCATTTTTAAAGAGTGATTGTAGGCATATTGCATGCATTTCTTGCTCAATGTTTGATGGCTCTTGAGTAAAAATGTGGAGTTTTATACATTAAATCAAACTTAACCACATACAGGATAAAGGAAGGAATGGTGGAATTATAGAGCGCTCAGTCTGAATTTAGGCTACTTCAGGAAAACACAGCAGCATGTATTTTCATCAGTACATTTGTAGTGTTATCTTCATCACTATGGTAGAGGTGAAATAAATATGTAAACAAAGTTATCCTTACCTTAAAAACAACCCCACAGATTGTGGTGCCTGTTTTCCGGGCAGATGGTATGTTGCATCCTAATTTGGTAACTTCAGCTTCCAAGACTGCATTCCTAAAACAACAGAAACATGGTCAGAAATTGTGCATGCTAGACAGTCATCGACACGTGACTTCAGAACTACATGGGCCCTTGATGACTATGCATCTTGTAAAATTGAATACGAATGTGTTGGTATGCCAATTCAATATCAAATTTAGCTAATCAAATATATGCTACACCCATTGCACACAACAATATTTGATAACGATCCGGCCAGGTAAATTGATAGGTCTCAAACTAAAAATCTGCTGTATCATCCGAGGGCAGCGAGGCGGGTTGAGCGCATGCCAAGCCAATGGGAAATGAGATGGATGTCAAACATGACACTAAAAATAAAATGTGACAAGTCAATATGTATTTGAATTTAGAAATTCAACACGGTTGTGACTAAACAACTTGTAGCTAGCCAGCAAGTCGGCTACCTTAGCCAACTAACTACGGTATGCATCGTTTTCCGTTAGCCGGCTATTACGGACAGGCTACTATTGGCCCTATAGCTAGGCTAGCTAATACACAAAATGTAGCTAACTTTTACTTCTGAGAGTTTGAAAACTGAGTATTCATCACCACGTGTAAATTGTCGCAGCCTACGAAATAATTTTGTAAAATCCCCCCCATTCTTTCATTCATCACATAACTAAAGAAAAACTGCGTTGAGAAATGTCTGAGTCATTCGAGGAGGCCGTGAAGAGAATGGAGCGGCCCGAAATCAAATAACTCAACACAGAGAATACATTTCTAAATAATTTCTAAATATAAAAGTCACTAAACACGTGGACATGCGCCGCTCTTTTTGAAATGTCACTGAATCCTTACCTCTTGCAATTTTCGAAACTGAAACCTCCAAGCTGCGGCTGGCACACTGACAGAGTCGCCATTTTCCTGTACTGAATTCCAGCTTCCGGGAAGCGAGGTTCACTAAAAGCGGTAACTTCTCCCAGGGTTACACTGATTGTCCTCCGGAATAACTGAATTAAATTAAGTTACGACAAATTATAGGTCCTTGTGACAAGTGGTTCAAATTTCTTCCTTACATATCTCCTCTTATTTTTAATATGGGTGCTGTAAAATATAAATTTCTTTAAAAACATATGAAGAGTGAGGCTAAGGGACAACGAAAAGCTATCAGAATCAGGTAGGCCTATCAAATTGGCTGAATAATGTCAAGTAGTCTGCCCATTCAACAGTACATAGCCCTAAATGAGATTCCATACCCATAAATAAGGAGCAGTGTGCGTTTACATTTTACCACTGGAGGTCAGTAGGTCCAAAGAATTGAACATAGCCCCGTTTCAACAGGAAACAACAGCCTAGTAGTGGATTGCTTGAGTAACCGCCACCCACACAGCCCACTGTCTCCCACCAGAGGGTCTATGCTGCCCCTTTTTCTCATCAAATCTAGGGTCAGTGTTGTGTGTCACGAAAGCACACCGCTCTTTGAACCAATCACTGCTGTCTTTATTGGTTATTAACAGGACCAGTTACAAGAGTTCCGAGCTATGGCATAAAATGCACCAATCATGTGTCAAGAGAACACAGCGCCTTGGTTATAAACCAAGATCATTTTAAAGACTAGATCCACAAAAGTTAAACACACTCACATTGAGACACACACATTGAGGTGTGCATGCATGCACACATACAAACACACACACAGCTATTCAAACACTAGGACTCAGAATGCTTTAAGACATAAGGGCAAGATCTATGACTGCGCTATATATTCAGCAAAAAAACTATTTGAACTCAGCCACTTCACAATGACCCTCCACAGAGCTCCTTTGCTGTCCTTTGCTCCAAAAGCTGTGGCCTTTATACCTGACCCCAAATATGGATAGAGAACATTAAAGAGCGAAGAGATTGTTGAGAACATTGAGAATGTTGATGAGGAGGTGAGAAACAGAAATATATAGCAGCTTTGAGGATGAAAAAAGCAATTTTATGAACACATTTATTATAAGAAGCTGTGACAAACACCTCTCATCCCTGGTACAGAGGCCTCTATCACAATGTGCCTAGAATAGATTTGTATTAAATCTGCCATTACCACAGACAATGTATGGAGCCCTGAATGGATGCGCTCAAGGCCACTGGGGTTTCAAAGCATGTAATGTTTTGAAGCAAACAATGGTTCACACTGCCCAAACCTTTCATCTATTGATTCTAGTCTGAAACACTATCTTGAAGTGAGGAAGTGCTCTTTCCTCATCATTAAGACAGCTCATTTTGCCCACTCAGTACTGTAATAGCGAGATTTGGAGACTACAGGTGTTTTGGCTAGGATTGGAATTATGATAAAACTTTAGCCTGCAGGTATAATGCATTAGCTCATGATTATTCAGACTAAATAACATACAGTTTCTGTTCAAATGTCCTACATAGAGACAGATAACATATTATAAACCTTATAATAGTGCTAATTATCTTGTAAATCCAGGAGGGGGCAATATGCGATAGCAGTCCAAAGTAGGTAGCATAATATTTTAATGTGTGAAGATACATGGCTTGCCCTAGCCTGATTTTTTTACGTGTCATAATCAACGACCCTTTGATTTAAAAAAATATGGGTATGGGAACCCTGTGTGAGAGAAAGATACCTATTTTGAATATCAATCAATCAGTTGTATTTTATAAAGCCCTTTTTACATCAGCAGTTGTCACAAAGGGCTTTACAGATACTCAGCCTAAAGCCCCAAAGAGCAAGCAATGCAGACGTAGAAGCACAAATCATCTAAGCTCATATTCAGAATCACTGTGCAAAAGTGATTGGCAACTCAAACTAAATTTTATATACTTGACTTACTTAAACACTTTTGCTGTTTGGGGAGCATAGGTCATCCACAATTAAACATACCCTAAATAAATTAAATGGGACAGGGACAGGGACAGTTACTAGGCAAACAATGGGCTGTCTGTCATGGTCTTGAGAATGTCTTCTCTGTGAATGTGAGCACAGATTCCAGCCCATAGAAATATAATCTATAGAAAGGGCTTGGAACCTCTAAGATTCTATTTCTATGTTTCAGCCTACCAGAGGTTATGGTTACAGTACATGTAGTGTTGTACTATAAAATACTATACAGTACAGTGTTGTACTGTTAGATACTACACAGCACAATGTTGTACTGTTAGATAATACACAGTACAATGTTGTACTTTAAGATAGTAAACAGTACAATGTTGTACTATAACGTACAATACAGTACAATTTTGTACTATAAAATACTATACGGCACAATGTTGTACTACTGTAAAATACAAACTTGACCAAGAAACTGAATTTGAAATTAGGATTATATTTTAGGAACAATTCTTGCTTTTCAATGTTAGTCAGAAAGTATCTTGTTCAAATAACTTTTTTTTTTATCAGTGCTGGATTATGGTGATATTGTCTATATGCAGACCTCAGCAAGGACCTTAAAAACTCTGGACACAGTGTATCATGGTGCTTTATTATTTATTACAAAGCTAAACCACTCACCCATCACTGTGATCTGTATACTATTGTGCAATGGACCTCTCTCTACACCAGGAGGCTAAAGCGCTGGTACATTTTTGTGTACGAAGCATTTATAAGGACAACTCCCTTTGTTTCCTCTGTTCTTTACTGACCAGATCAGTCACTCAATACAGTCTTCGTTCACAGTCGCTGCTGCCCTTGCCTGTTCCTAAGGCTAGACCTGAGATGGGGAAACAATATTTTTCCCATAATGCCCCTTCATCCTGGAACATGCTTCAAAAGATAATAAAGTTAGGGTAGTTAGTGTCCTTGTCTGTTATTAAGACTCTGATCACAACACTAATTGTGATAGCTGCAGTTGTTTCTAATCTTCAATTGTATCTGTAACTTGTGACACTTGGTCTTTTGTGTGTATTTAGTATTTTTCTGTAATATAATATTTTATGTACACACTACTATTTCCCTGTTTTGCCTTCTTGCCAGGTCGCTCTCACAAAAGAGGTTTTTAACCTCAATGGGTCTTACCTGGTTAAATAAAGGTTAAATCAAATAAATAAATAAGATACTATACAGTACAATGTTGTACTATAAAATACTATAGAGTACAATGTTGTACTATAAACAGGGTTGAGGAGTAACGGATTACATGTAAGGGATTACAAAAAACGGTAACTGTAATCCGTTACGTTACCAGCAAAAATATTGTACTCAGATTACAGATACTTTTGAAAAACTAAATTATTACTTAGAGGATGACTTTTAAATTCAGAAAGGAGGTTTGGAAAAAATCATCTTTGAGTATTTGACACTTTCCTCAACAACATTCAAATCAGCATTGTAAAAAGGTGCTAATTTAAATTTGTTCCACCTGAGCGAGTCTGACCACAAGTCAAAGACCACTACGATGACACACCAAATGGGTTTGATGGATTGCGGGAAAAGAGCAGAAATAGGCTTTTGTAGACTACAGTCCAAGCCATGTCTTCCAATAGTGTGACTGCTGTCGGTATCCAAAGAACATCCAACTTGAATAAACGCTTGGAGGTAAGGATGACAGCAGTGGTGTAGTCTACGGCGAGACGGATATCACTTATTATTGTTATCTACGTAGCGCATTGATGTGAAACACACTGTTGCTCTCATTTAGCTATTTGCGCCTTACGGATTGTGGTTGTTGTGGATGGCTGTTCACAAATCTACAGTGCCTTGCAAAAGTATTCACCCTCCTTGCCATTTTTCCTATTTTGTTGCATTACAACCTGGAATTTAAATAGATTTTTATTTGGATTTCATGTAATGGACATACACAAAATAGTCCAAATTGGTGAAGTGAAATTTAAAAAATAAGAATAAATTCAAAACATAAAAGTGGTGCGTGCATATGTATTCACCCCTTTGCTATGAAGCCCCTAAATAAGATCTGGTGTAACCAATTACCTTCAGAAGTCACATAATTAGTAAAATAAAGTCCATCTATGTGTCACATGATCTGTCACACGATCTTAGTATATATACACCTGTTCTAAAAGGCCCCAGAGTCTGCAACACCACTAAGCAAGGGGCACCACCAAGCAAGCAGCACTATGAAGACCAAGGAGCTCTCCAAACAGGTCAGGGACAAAGTTGTGGAGAAGGGATGGGTTACCAAAAAAATATCCTGGGTTCGAGCCCAGGCTCTGTCGCAGCCGGCCGCGACCGGGAGGCCCATGGGGCGGCGCACGATTGGCCCAGCATCGTCCGGGTTAGGGAGGGTTTGGCCGGAGGGGATATCCTTGTCTCATTGCGCACTAGCGTCTCCTGTGGCGGGCCGGGCGCAGTGCACGCTGACCAGGACGCTAGGTGTATGGTGTCTCCTCCGACACATTGGTGCGGCTGGCTTCTGGGTTGGATGTGCATTGTGTCAAGAAGCAGTGCGGCTTGGTTAAGGGCGCTGTACTGCAGCGCCAGCTGTGCCATCAGAGTCCCTGGGTTCGCGCCCAGGCTCTGTCGTAACCGGCCGCACCTGGGAGGTCCGTGGGGCGACGCACAATTGGCCTAGCGTCGCCCGGGTTAGGGAGGGCTTGGTCGGTAGGGGTGTCCTTGTCTCATCGCGCACTAGCGACTCCTGTGGCGGGCTGGGCGCAGTGTACGCTAACCAAGGTGGCCAGGTGCACAGTGTTTCCTCCGGCGTATTGGTGCGGCTGGCTTCCGGGTTGGATGTGTGCTGTGTTAAGAAGCAGTGCGGCTTGGTTGGGTTGTGTATCGGAGGACGCATGACTTTCAACCTTCGTCTCTCCCGAGCCCGTACGGGAGTTGTAGCGATGAGACAAGATAGTAGCTACTACAACACTTGGATACCACGAAATTGGGGAGAAAAAGGGGTAAAATAAAAAATACTTTTTTTTTATTTTTTAAAAGAAGCAGTGCGGCTTGGTTGGGTTGTGTTTCGGGGGACACATGGCTCTCGACCTTCGCCTCTCCCGAGTCCGTACGGAAGTTGCAGCAATGAGACAAGACAGGAACTACTACCAATTGGATACCACAAAATTGGGAAGAAAAAAGGGGGTAAAAAAATATAAAAAAATATCCGAAACTTTGAACATCCCAAGGAGCACCATTAAATCCATTATAAAAAAATGGAAAGAATATGGCACCATAATAAACCTGCGAAGAGAGGGCCGCCCACACAAACTCACGGACCAGGCAAGGAGGGCATTAATCAGCGAGGCAACAAAGAGACCAAAGATAACCCTGAAGGAGCTGCAAAGCACCACAGCGGAGATTTGAGTATCTGTCCATAGGACCACTTTAAGCCGTACACTCCACAGAGCTGGGCTTTACGGAAGAGTGTCCAGAAAAAAATAAGCAAACATGTTTGGTGTTCGCCAAAAGGCCTGTGGAGCCTCCCCAAAATTATGGAAGAATGTACTCTGGTCAGATGAGATTAAAATTGAGCTTTTTGGCCATCAAGGAAAACACTATGTCTGGCGCAAACCCAACACCTCTCATCACCCCGTGAACACCATCCCCACAGTGAAGCATGGTGGTGGCAGCATCATGCTGTGGGGATGTTTTTCATCGGCAGGGACTGGGAAACTGGTCAGAATTGAAGGAATGATGGATGATGCTAAATACAGGGAAATTCTTGATGGAAACTTGTTTCAGTCTTCCAGAGATTTGAGACTGGGATGGAGGTTCACCTTCCAGCAGGACATTGACCCTAAGCATACTGCTAAAGCAACACTTTAGCAGTATTTAAAAAATATTTAAATGTCTTGGAATGGCCTAGTCAAAGCCCAGACCTCAATCCAATTGAGAATATCTGGTATGATTAAAAGATTGCTGTACACTAGCGGAACCCATCCAACTTGAAGGAGCTGGAACAGTTTTGCCTTGAAGAATGAGCAAAAATCCCAGTGACTAGATGTGCCAACCTTATAGAGACATACCCCAAGAGACTTGGAGCTGTAATTGCTGCAAAAGGTAGCTCTACAAAGTATTGACTTTGGGGGGGTGAATAGTTATGCACACAAGTTTTCTGTTTTTTTTTGTCTGATTTCTTGTTTGTTTCACAATAAAACATATTTTTCATCTTCAAAGTGGTAGGCATGTTGTGTAAATCAAATGATACAAACCCCCCAAAAATCCATTTTAATTCCAGGTTGTAAGGCAACAAAACAGGAAAAATGCCTAGGGGGTAAATAGTTTCACAAGCCACTGTAAATGTGTATTTGAACCCAATACTTATTGAATTCAAGAAGTTTAAGCTGCCTATCAATCATTGTCTTTGAAATCAGTGGACAGCCAGCGAAAAATGCTCTCTTGCAACAGCTGCACAGTGCAGATCCCAGCCAATGGAATAAATGTGGAGCTTTTATTGCCCAGTCTAATTCATGCTGATGTTTTTTATCCCATAGGCCTAATGGACACATTTGATAGACTTAAAGGGAACATCTGTAGTTGCTACATCCATTTTTGGACTTGTAAATGTATATATATATATATATATATATAACGCCAAGAATGTGCAAAGCTGTTATCAAGGCAAAGGGTGGCTACTTTGAAGAATCTCAAGTATAAAACATATTTTGAAATGTGTTATTTAATAGTTTTTATGTGTTCACTATTATTCTACAATGTAGAAAATAGTAAAAATAAAGAAAAACCCTTGAATGAGTAGGTGTGTCCAAACTTTTGACTGTTACTGTATATCAATTGATTCTTGAAGAATATAACTTATAAATGCCTTAGTTCAACTGTCACACTCCATGAGAACCCAAAATATTAGCTTGTTTTTCTCCAATATTTTTAAACATTGTAAATGCAAACAAACACTGTATAGCCTCATAACATGGCTAAAACAATACATTTGATATCATGGATGGTCAGCCCATTTTGTTATTGTTTCATCTGTGGATTGTCCAGATATCAAAGTGTCATCAAAAAAAGGTAAACAATAGACCTATAGCTAATGCAGCATATGGCATTAATATTTCACATGTAAACAGCACTTTTCAGTTGTGCTCAAAGCCTGCTATTCCATGAGCGCAGCATTTATATTTCTACTGGAATCAATGAGCCCAATCAGTCCTCCATGACAACGAAATCATTAACAACAGAGTAGGGCCGGCTAATAAGTCCTTAGTTTTGGGGTTATGCTCGGGTAAAACAATTGGTCTAATCTATACATCCATATTTCCAAGTCTTATTCTTGAAGATCAAGGGTTATAACATGTATTAGAATGACTGGAATTCTGATAGACTTTGGTTTTTAATGTAAAGATATAATTTAATCTTATATGTAGTAGAAAGCGATGGGTTAGAAGAAGCCTACATAACCAACCCATAAACATTGATTTATCCTGCAATAGATGTGGTTCAATTGGTAACCTACATTGCTGTCTTCTTCTAATGCCTCAAGGGGAAAGTAATCAGATTACGTTACTGAGTTTGGGTAATTCAAAAGTTACAATTTTGGACTGGTAACTGTAACGGATAACATTTAGAATGTAAGCTACCCAACCCTGACTATAAGATACTATACAGTACAATGTTGTACCATAAGAAACTATACAGTACAATGTTGTACCATAAGAAACTATACAGTACAATGTTTTACTGTTAGATAATAAGAACACCTCCTCTCAGCTGCCCACTGCACTGAGGCTAGGAAACACTGTCACCACCGATAAATCCCCGATAATTGAGAATTTCAATAAGCATTTTTCTATGGCTGGCCATGCTTTCCACCTGGCTACCCCTACCCTGGTCAACAGCCATGCACCCCCCACAGCAACTTGCCCAAGCCTCCCCATTTCTCCAGATAGCTCCAGATTTCTCCAAATCCAGATAGCTGATGTTCTGAAAGAGTGTCACGAACGTCATCTTGAAAATGATCGGACCAAGGTGCAGCATGGTGAGCGTACATTTCTTTATTTGATAAATGTCGCCAACAAAACAAAGAAATGACCGTGAAGCTTACTTAGGCTATAATGCCCCTAACAAAGACAACTACCCACAAATACAAAAATGAATGAAAAGGCTGCCTAAGTATGATTCTCAATCAGAGACAACGATAGATAGTTGTTCCTGACTGAGCACCATACCCGGCCAAAACATAGAAAAAAGAACTTAGAGTTTCCCAGTCACACCCTGACCAAACAAACATAGAGAATACAAGGATCTCTACGGTCAGGGCGTGACAAAGAGTTGCAAAATCTGGACCCCTACAAATCATCTCGGCTAGACAATCTGGACCCTCTCTTTATAAAATGATCCGCCGCAATGGTTGCAACCCCTATTACTAGCCTGTTCAACCTCTCTTTCGTATCGTCTGAGATCCCTAAAGATTGTAACGCTGCCGCGGTCATCCCCCTCTTCAAAGGGGGTGACACTCTAGACCCAAACTGTTACAGACCTATATCTATCCTACCCTGCCTTTCTAAGGTCTTCGAAAGCCAAGTTAACAAACAGATCACCAACCATTTCGAATCCCACCGTACCTTCTCCGCTATGCAATCTGGTTCCCACGCTGGTCGTGGGTGCACCTCAGCCACGCTCAAAGTCCTAAATGGTATCATAACCGGCATCGATAAAAGACAATACTGTGCAGCCATATTCATTGACCTGGCCAAGGCTTTCGAATCTGTCAATCACCACATTCTTATCAGCAGAATCAACAGCCTTGGTTTCTCAAATGACTGCCTGACCTGGTTCACCAACTATTTCTCAGACAGAGTTCAGTGTGTCAAATCGGAGGGCCTGCTGTCCGGATCTCTGGCAGTCTCTATGGGGGTGCCACAGGGTTCTGTGGCCGACTCTTCTCTGGCCGACTCTTTTCTCTGTATACATCAATTATGTCACTCTTGCTGCTGGTGAGTCTCTGATCCAACTCTACACAAACGACACCATTCTGTATACTTCTGGCCCTTCTTTGAATACTGTGTTAACTAACCTCCAGACAAGCTTCAATGCCATACAACTCTCCTTCCGTGGCCTCCAACTACTCTTAAATGCAAGTAAAACTAAATGCATGCTCTTCAACCGATCGCTGCCCTCACCTGCCCACCCCTCCAGCATCACTACTCTGGACAGTTCTTACTTACAATATGTGGACAATTACAAATACCTGGGTGTCTGGCTAGACTGTAAACTCTCCAGACTCACATTACGCATCTCCAATCCAAAATGAAATCCTTCAACAAAGCATCCTTCATTCATGCTGCCAAACATACCCTCGTAAAACTGACTATCCTACCGGTCCTTGACTTCGGCGATGTCATTTATAAAACAGCCTCCAACACTCTACTCAGCAAATTGGATGCAGTCTGTCACAGTGCCATCCGTTTTGTCACCAAAGCCCCTTATACCACCCACCACTGCGACCTGTATGCTCTCGTTGGCGACCTGTATGCTCTCTCCAGGTCAACTATAAGTCTTTGCTAGGTAAAGCCCTGCCTTATCTCAGCTCACTGGTCACCATAGCAGCACCCACCCGTAGCACGCGCTCCAGCAGCACTGGTCACCCTCAAAGCCAATTCCTCATTTGGCCCCCTTTCCTTCCAGTTCTCTGTTGAAATGACTGGAACGATTTGCAAAAATCACTGAAGCTGGAGACGCATATCTCCCTCACTAACTTTAAGCATCAGCTGTCAGAGCAGCTCACATATCACTGCACCTGTACATAGCCCATCTGTAAATAGCCCATCCAACTACCTCATCCCCATATTGTTATTTATTAATTTATTTTGCACCCCAGTATCTCTAGTTGCACATTCATCTTCTGCACATCCATCACTCCAGTGTTTAATTGCTAAATTGTATTTACTTCACCACCACGGCCAATGTATTGCCTTACCTCCCTAATCTTACCTCATTTGCACACACTGTATATATATATTTTTTTCTATTGTGTTATTGACTGTACGTTTGTTTATTCCATGTGTAACTCTGTGTTGTTGTTTGTGTCGCACTGCTTTGCTTTATCTTGGCCAGGTCGCAGTTGTAAATGAGAACTTGTTCTCAACTGGCCTACCTGGTTAAATAAAGGTGAAATAAATAAAAAAATATATATATACCATACAATGTTGTACTGTTAGACACTATACTGTTAGATACTATACAATGTTGTACTGTTAGATACTATACAGTAGAGTGTTGTACTGTTAGATACTATACAGTAGAGTGTTGTACTGTTAGATACTATACAATGTTGTACTGTTAGATACTATACAGTAGAGTGTTGTACTGTTAGATACTATACAGTAGAGTGTTGTACTGTTAGATACTATACAGTACAGTGTTGTACTGTTAGATACTATACAGTACAGTGTTGTACTGTTAGATACTATACAGTACAGTGTTGTACTGTTAGATACTATACAGTACAGTGTTGTACTGTTAGATACTATACAGTACAGTGTTGTACTGTTAGATACTATACAGTACAGTGTTGTACTGTTAGATACTATACAGTAGAGTGTTGTACTGTTAGATACTATACAGTACAGTGTTGTACTGTTAGATACTATACAGTACAGTGTTGTACTGTTAGATACTATACAGTACAGTGTTGTACTGTTAGATACTATACAGTAGAGTGTTGTACTGTTAGATACTATACAGTACAGTGTTGTACTGTTAGATACTATACAGTACAGTGTTGTACTGTTAGATACTATACAGTACAGTGTTGTACTGTTAGATACTATACAGTACAGTGTTGTACTGTTAGATACTATACAGTACAGTGTTGTACTGTTAGATACTATACAGTACAGTGTTGTACTGTTAGATACTATACAGTAGAGTGTTGTACTGTTAGATACTATACAGTACAGTGTTGTACTGTTAGATACTATACAGTACAGTGTTGTACTGTTAGATACTATACAGTACAGTGTTGTACTGTTAGATACTATACAGTACAGTGTTGTACTATAAGATAATACGTTAAACCTCTCAGCCCCCAATATCACTATGAATCACAATCAGGGGGCAAGAGAAGACACAGATGAAGCTCGACATTCCCGTGAGTGGGTGCGTGTGTGTTTGTGTGCTTGTGCGTGTGTGTGTGTGTGTGTGTGTGTGAGTGAGTGAGTGAGTGGGTGCGTGTGTGTTTGTGTGCGTGTGCGCAATGTATTTGTGCACGTTTGGATGTATATATATATATATAAGTGTGTGTTTGGTGTTGAATGAATAAGTGAGTATGTCTACACTGTTTATTGACTATGTTCCATGTACAGTATAGAGGAAATGTTTGTGTCTCCTTTCATGTTGATTGACAACTCTTCCCCAGATCACAGAGGACATTCAGGGTTGTCATGGTGATAGAATACAAAGATTTTCATTCATCTACTGCATATAGTGAAGAACCTCAAGCCTTTGTTGGTAGACTCATCACTCTATCTCCCTCAAACACCTGCATATTCACATGTACACACACACACACACACACACACACACACACACACACACACACACACACACACACACACACACACACACACACACTTCCAGGAAAGATGACCATTGACAAAAGTATCCGCATTGCTGATTGTTATAATGTGCTCTTGTTGTTGTTTTGGCCCAGTTTGGGAAGTACCAGGCAGTCTGGCCAGTGTTGTTAGGTACAGCGCAGACTGCCTCTCTCCCCTGCCCTTTCCTGTCTTCACAGCCCAGGTGCTGGACAGATAAGGCCTTTCCAGAAGCCCTAAAACACACACACATATCCCCTCACTCCCTTCCACACACACAGACACACACAAACACACAGACACACACACATGCACCCACACACATGCCCGTACATACATACACGCACCCACACACACACACCAGCAAAACCAGCATAGCAGCGCAAACATACAGTATACATGCTTGTGCATTGCAAACGCAAGATCCTTCAGTTATAAGAGAAATGGTAATAACAGAAACTAACTGTGCTGATAGAAGCTGTAGAAGAATCTCTCCTATCAAAAACATAGAAATTGATTACACAAGTGTGAGGGAGGAGTTACACATGGAGTAAAACAAACATACAGTCAATAATACAGTAGAAAATAAGTCAATATACAATGTGAGCAAATGAGGTGAGATAAGGGAGGTGAAGGCAATAAATAGGCCATGGTGCCGAAGTAAATACAATATAGCAATTAAAACACTGGAATGGTAGATTTGACTGTAGATGAGTGTGTAAAGTAGAAATACTGGGGTGCAAAGGAGCAAAATAAATAAATACAGTAGGGGAAGAGGTAGTTGTTTGGGCTATTTATAGATGGGCTATGTACAGGTGCAGTGATCTGTGAGCTGCTCTGACAGCTGGTGCTTAAAGCTAGTGAGGGAGATAAGCGTTTCCAGTTTCAGAGATTTTTGTAGTTCATTCCAGTCATTGGCAGCAGAGAACTGGAAGGAGAGGTGGCCAAATGAGGAATTGGTTTTGGGGGTAACAAGGGAGATACAGTGCCTTGCGAAAGTATTCGGCCCCCTTGAACTTTGCGACCTTTTGCCACATTTCAGGCTTCAAACATAAAGATATAAAACTGTATTTTTTTGTGAAGAATCAACAACAAGTGGGACACAATCATGAAGTGGAACGACATTTCTTGGATATTTCAAACTTTTTTAACAAATCAAAAACTGAAAAATTGGGCGTGCAAAATGATTCAGCCCCTTTACTTTCAGTGCAGCAAACTCTCTCCAGAAGTTCAGTGAGGATCTCTGAATGATCCAATGTTGACCTAAATGACTAATGATGATAAATACAATCCACCTGTGTGTAATCAAGTCTCCGTATAAATGCACCTGCACTGTGATAGTCTCAGAGGTCCGTTAAAAGCGCAGAGAGCATCATGAAGAACAAGGAACACACCAGGCAGGTCCGAGATACTGTTGTGAAGAAGTTTAAAGCCGGATTTGGATACAAAAAGATTTCCCAAGCTTTAAACATCCCAAGGAGCACTCTGCAAGCGATAATATTGAAATGGAAGGAGTATCAGACCATTGCAAATCTACCAAGACCTGGCCGTCCCTCTAAACTTTCAGCTCATACAAGGAGAAGACTGATCAGAGATGCAGCCAAGAGGCCCATGATCACTCTGGATGAACTGCAGAGATCTACAGCTGAGGTGGGAGACTCTGTCCATAGGACAACAATCAGTCGTAAATTGCACAAATCTGGCCTTTATGGAAGAGTGGCAAGAAGAAAGCCATTTCTTAAAGATATCCATAAAAAGTGTCGTTTAAAGTTTGCCACAAGCCACCTGGGAGACACACCAAACATGTGGAAGAAGGTGCTCTGGTCAAATGAAACCAAATTGGAACTTTTTGGCAACAATGCAAAACGTTATGTTTGGCGTAAAAGCAACACAGCTCATCACACTGAACACACCATCCCCACCGTCAAACATGGTGGTGGCAGCATCATGGTTTGGGCCTGCTTTTCTTCAGCAGGGACAGGGAAGATGGTTAAAATTGATGGGAAGATGGATGGAGCCAAATACAGGACCATTCTGGAAGAAAACCTGATGGAGTCTGCAAAAGACCTGAGACTGGGATGGAGATTTGTCTTCCAACAAGACAATGATCCAAAACATAAAGCAAAATCTACAATGGAATGGTTCAAAAATAAACATATCCAGGTGTTAGAATGGCCAAGTCAAAGTCCAGACCTGAATCCAATCGAGAATCTGTGGAAAGAACTGAAAACTGCTGTTCACAAATGCTCTCCATCCAACCTCACTGAGCTCGAGCTGTTTTGCAAGGAGGAATGGGAAAAAATGTCAGTCTCTCGATGTGCAAAACTGATAGAGACATACCCCAAGCGACTTACAGCTGCAATCGCAGCAAAAGGTGGCGCTACAAAGTATTAACTTAAGGGGGCTGAATAATTTTGCATGCCCAATTTTTCAGTTTTTGATTTGTTAAAAAAGTTTGAAATATCCAATAAATGTCGTTCCACTTCATGATTGTGTCCCACTTGTTGTTGATTCTTCACATAAAAATACAGTTTTATGTCTTTATGTTTGAAGCCTGAAATGTGGCAAAAGGTCGCAAAGTTCAAGGGGGCCGAATACTTTCGCAAGGCACTGTATACCTGCTGGAGCGCGTGCTACGGGTGGGTGCCGAAGTCGAGGATCAGTAAGATGGTCAGTTTTACGAGGGTAAGTTTGGCAGCATGAGTGAAGGATGCCTTGTTGCGAAATAGGAAGCCGATTCTAGATTTAACTTTGGATTGGAGATATTTTATGTGAGTCTGGAAGGAGAGTTTACAGTCTAACCAGACACCTAGGTATTTGTAGTTGTCCACATATTCTAAGTCAGAACCGTCCAGAGTAGTGATGCTGGATGGGTGGGCAGGTCCTGGCAGCGATCGGTTGAAGAGCATGCATTTCGTTTTACTTGCGTTTAAGAGCAGTTGGAGGCCACGGAAGGAGAGTTGTATGGCATTGAAGCTCGTCTGGAGGGTTGTTAACACAGTGTCCAAAGAAGGGCCAGAAGTATACAGAATGGTGTTCTCTGCGTAGAGTTGGATCAGAGACTCACCAGCAGCAAGAGCGACATCATTGATGTATACAGAGAAAAGAGTCGGCCCAAGAATTGAACCCTGTGGCACCCCCATAGAGACTGCCAGAGGCACGAACAACAGGCCCTCCGATTTGACACGCTGAACTCTGTCGGAGAAGTAGTTGGTGAACCAGGCGAGGCAATCATTTGAGAAACCAAGGCTGTTGAATCTGCCGATGAGGATGTGGTGATTGACAGAGTCGAAAGCCTTGGCCAGGTCAATGAATATGACTGCACAGTATTGTTTCTTATTGATGGCGGTTAAGATATCGTTTAGGACCTTGAGCGTGGCTGAGGTGCACCCATGACCAGCTCTGAAACCAGATTGCATAGCGGAGAAGGTACGGTGGGATTCGAAATGGTCGGTGATCTGTTTGTTAACTTGGCTTTCGAAGACCTTAGAAAGGCAGGGTAGGATAGATATCGGTCTGTAGCAGTTTGGGTCAAGAGTGTCCTCCTCTTTGAAGAGGGGGATGACCGCAGCTGCTTTCCCATCTTTGGGAATCTCAGACGACAAGAAAGAGAGGTTGAACAGGCTAGTAATAGGGGTTGCAACAATTTCTGCAGATAATTTTAGAAAGAAAGGGTCCAGATTGTCAAGCCTGGTTGATTTGTGGGGGTCCAGATATTGCAGCTCTTTCATAACATCAGCTAACTGGATTTGGGAGAAGGAGAAATGGGGAGGTTTGGGCGAGTTGCTGTTGGGGGTGCAGTGTTGTTGACCGGGGTAGGGGTAGCCAGGTGGAATGCATGGCCAGCCGTAGATAAATGCTTATTGAAATTCTCAATTATTGTGGATTTATCGGTGGTGACAAAGTTTCCTATCCTCAGTGCAGTTGGCAGCTGAGAGGAGGTGCTCTTATTCTCCATGGACTTTTGGTCCCAGAATGGTCCCAGAACCTTTTTGAATTTGCGTAGCAGGAAGCAAATTTCTGCTTGAAAAAGCTAGCCTTGGCTTTTCTAACTGCCTGTGTATATTGGTTTCTAACTTCCCTGAAAGGTTGCATTTCACAGGGACTGTTCGATGCTAATGCAGAACGCGACAGGATGTTTTTGTGTTGGTTAAGGGCAGTCAGGTCTGGAGAGAACCAAGGGCTATATCTGTTCCTGGTTCTACATTTCTTGAATGGGGCATGCTTATTTAAGATGGTGAGGAAGGCATTTTTAAAGAATAACCAGGCATTCTCTACTGACGGGATGAGGTCAATATCCTTCCAGGATACCCGGGCCGGGTCGATTTGAAAGGCCTGCTCGCTGAAGTGTTTCAGGGAGCGTTTGACAGTGATGAGTGGAGGTCGTTTGACCGCTGACCCATTACAGATGCAGGCAGTGATCGCTGTGATCTTGGTTTAAAACAGCAGAGGTGTATTTAGAGGGCAAGTTGGTTAGGATGATATCTATGCGGGTGCCGTGTTTACGGCTTTGGGGTGGTACCTGGTAGGTTCATTGATAATTTGTGTGAGATTGAGGGCATCAAGTTTAGATTTTAGGATGGCCGGGGTGTTAAGCATGTCCCAGTTTAGGTCATCTAGCAGCACGAGCTCTGAAGATAGATGGGGGGCAATCAGTTCACATATGCTATCCAGAGCGCAGCTAGGGGCAGAGGGTGGTCTATAGCAGGCAGCAACGGTGACAGACTTGTTTTTGGAGAGGTGGATTTTTAAAAGTAGAAGTTCAAATTGTTTGGGTACAGACCTGGATAGTAATACAGAACTCTGCAGGCTATCTCTGCAGTAGTTTGCAACACCACCCCCTTTGGCCGTTCTATCTCGTCTGAAAATGTTGTAGTTAGGGGTGGAGATTTCAGAGTTATTGGTGGTCTTCCTAAGCCAGGATTCAGACACCGCTAAGACATCCAGGTTGGCAGAGTGTGCTAAAGCAGTGAATAAAACAAACTTAGGGATGACGCTTCTAATGTTAACATGCATGAAACCAAGGCTTTTACAGTTACAGAAGTCATCAGAAGAGAGCGCCTGGGGAATAGGAGTGGTGCTAGGCACTAGGTTTTAGGGCCTGGATTCACCTCTACATTGCCAGAGGAACAGAGGAGGAGTAGGATATGGGTACTGCTAAAAGCTATGAGAATTGGACGCCTAGGACGTCCGGAACAGAGAGTAAAGGGAGCACGTTTCGGGGGGGCGATAAAATAGTTTCAAGGTATAATGTACAGACAAAGGTATGGTAGGATGTGAATACAGTGGATTGAGCGATGATGAAAGAGATATTGTCTCTAGAAACATCATTGAAACCAGGTGATGTCATTGCATGTGTAGATGGTGGAACTGAAGGGTTGGATAAGGTATAATGAGCAGGGCTAGAGGCTCTACAGTGAAATAAGCCAATAAACACTACCCAGAACAGCAATGGACAAGGCATATTGACATTAAGGAGAGGCATGCTTAGCCGAGTGATCATAAGGGTTGTCGTGTCTTTGGCTATGCCGGATTAAGTGATATGACATGCTATTCTATAAAATAATTTCTCCGTAAATTAATATTACGTGATTGAGCTAATCATGTAAATGTAATTAACTAGAGAGTCGGGGCACCACAAAATAAAATGTATAGAGCTGTTATCCTCCGAATAAACTCTTAAAGACCTAGTAATTTTTTTACATCAATAGCAGTCAATATTAATCTTCACCTTAATTCAGTCTCATCTGAAAGTTGTAAATTCTTGGTTATCTTCACGAACCCTGGCTAACAAGTTGAATCAGCAATACAAAATTGGGTTTAATTATTTATTTACTAAATACCTAACTAATCACACAGAATTACACATACACATAATTAATCATACCTTGATTACAAATGACGTCATAAAGGAAAACGTCCCTAGCGGGCGGAACAGATATGACAACTTGTTACACAAAAGAAAAGGGGCTGGGTTTGAGTGAAAGAGCGGGAAGACTGTGGAACAAAGGGCGAAGCTGTGCTATCGTAAATACAGTATCTTATGCATTCTAAATTACCGCCCATTTGGAAAAGGAAAATGCAATAAATATTTACTCTGAGCTGCGCTTCGGTAGGTTGGTGGTAGATGGAAGGCCGTGTTGCCAAACCGAGTCCTTTGTCCTTTGAAGAATGTCTCTGGTGGTCAATTGGATACGTTGTAGTAACGTCGTTGCGTGGTAGATGGGATACTCTGTCTGTTCCTTCCTAACCTGCGTTTGCAGCTGCTGTTGCTAACTCAACGGCTAGGAAGCATCCCTTCTGTAGTGAATAAGAGTTCAAAGTTCATACCATTCGCAACCAAAGCTCATGCTGATGTTGGCTTCATTCTGTACCTATTATCTGAACCATTCTGACATCGGACCGTCGTCATCACATCCTCGGAACAGGAGGTTATATTGTCGTCAAGGCTTTATATAGGAAGGGAGAAAAGGGGTGTGTTTCATAGTTTACAACCTATGTCTCTTCACGTGGGCGGGCCACTGAGTCGGGCCTAATTCACTCATGAAAACCCAAATCTCACGTTTTAGAAGCTAAAATCACATTTCATCCCATCACAAATAATTTCATATTCAAACATTTAAATTGAACAATAACTCCCTCGGGCAGATAACGTCGGTATTCCAGTCATGAAGGCCCGATGTCCAGAACTCCGGGGATATGGAGAGAAAATAGGTCCGGTATGCTCTGGTCTGAGTTGGTGATAGCTTTCCGAGCTAAAGGATAGCTGATGACCGCTAGCCGTGGTTAGCTGAATACTAACGTTAGCTAGTGAGCTGGCTAAGTTCTGGCTAGCTTCTGTTGTGGATTTCAGATAGGAGGTGAATAATACTTTTGAAAAAACACAGATCCCCACCACATTTGGTGAGGCGGGTTGCAGGAGAGTGTTTTGAAGGTGAGGTTTTAGAAAAAATATAGAAAAAGATATGCGAAGAAAAATATTAAAATATATAAAATATATATACACGGGACAAGACGAGGACAAAGGACGCCTAACTGCTACGCCATCTTGGAACCAAAATATAGCCCCACCCCCAAACAAAAAAACATGTCAGAGACTGATAAGATCAACTGTTAATTCGATCATGAGAACACTTCGCAAAGAAAACCTGTAAATCTGCAGGATATGCACTATGCTTTACCACTACATTTACAGTAAATTACACAATTTATTGGAACGCACGTCAATTCACAAAACATGTTCCAGAATTATTACAGTATGATATGTTGACAGTATACTCTGTTCTACCCTCAGAATTGACAGAAGACCCCATGGTGGTGGCCATGGCTATGTGCTGACCGACCAGCAGGAGTGGGCCGTGGTGGAAATGGTGAGAGCCAGGAATGACATACGGCTGTCCGAAATAAATCAGGCCATTGAGGAGAACGATGACACCTTTGCCAATGTGGCATCCATCAGACTACCAACATTTGCACGCCTTTTGAAGAGGCACCAGCTATCTATGAAACATATATATCTGGTGCCTTTTGAGTTAAACAACGACTGGGGGAAACAACTGTGGGCTGAGTATGTTCAGGTACAGCACTATATACTGTATAATGGTTACAATTTGATGCACATGCTACTTCACAATATCATATTGGAACTATACTGTAAAAATAACTAACCCAAATATGTGTTTAGAGAGTGATGGTGCTTGATGCTGCTGTGAACCATCACAAGTATATATTTGTTAATGAAACAGGCTTCAACCTGGCCAAAACTTGACGCCTTGGGCGGAACCTCATTGGCCAATGGACAACCGTCCAAGTGCCTGGAAAAACATGTGCTCAGTTATCTCTGAAGATGGTGTGGTAGGACGTAGGTCATTATTTGGATCCTACAACGCTGCACACCTCAATGTGTTTCTCAATGAAATTGAGCAGGCCTGTCAAGGTGAAGGGGTCACCTATGTCATTGTGTGGGACAATGTCAGATTCCACCATGCAGAAGTGGTTCAGGCATGGTTTCCGGCCCATCCCTGATTCGTGAACCTATACCTGCCCCCATACTCTCCTTTCCTCAACCCTATTGAGGAATATTTTCCGCACGGAGGTAGAAGGTGTACGATCGCCATCCCCATGAGCGTGCCACCCTACTTCTGACCATGGATGAGGCATGCGTCAACATCAATACAGGCCAATGTTATGCTTGGATTCGCCGTGCCAAAAGCTGTTTCCTGTGACACATGAACAATGAGGACATTCACTGTAATGTGGATGAGAATTTATGGCCAAATACTCAAGACAGGCTTGATGCCAATGAATGCGTGCTAAATGTAATGTTTTATTTTTATTAATTTAATTTGTTTAATTTAAATTATTACATCTGATTGCAGACAGGACACCTATATTGCAATTATATCTGAAAAATAAAATCTTTGATCACACTTTTGATTACACTTTGGATAGATATTATGGACATTTTGTTGGGTAATGTATTACCTAATGTGAAAACTGTAATCTACTGTAATTTACTGTAATCTGCTGTAATATACTGTAATCTGCTGTAATCTACTGTAATCTGCTGTAATCTACTGTAATTTACTGTAATCTGCTGTAATATACTGTAATCTGCTGTAATATACTGTAATATACTGTAATCTACTGTAATCTACTGTAATTTACTGTAATCTGCTGTAATATACTGTAATATGCTGTAATCTACTGTAATCTACTGTAATCTGCTGTAATCTACTGTAATCTACTGTAATTTACTATAATCTGCTGTAATAAACTGTAATCTGCTGTAATATACTGTTTCAGAACTGTAGCATATTACTTTCAACACTTCTAAGGGCCATTTGAAACACACACTGTATCTAGCATTATTTGCTTTTGGATTAACAGGTTGTTAGGAATACTAAATTGAAAATAGGTTTTGTTTAGGTGATTCAACCTATGTTCTATGTTTTGTATTTTGAATCAATGGTTGTGTTATGAGAGATGTTTACAATCCAAATGAATGCACAATGGTAGGTTTTGAATGAAGTACTGGCTGTGTTACAAGTGTGACAGTTTGGAGTTTCACACTTAAAGTTGAGAAAATGTACCACATACTTGTGAATATAGTACCAAACGTAATAATAATTTGCCAGATGCAACAGGACAGAAAATAGTTAGTAAAAAAACACAGTTAAGAACTTATTTCACCCACAACCATTTTAATGGAAAATTTGATTTGCTCTTTGTGGCCTTGTATGTGGAAAAACTCCAGGTGCATATAGTGTTCAACAATTTACAAACTAACAAAGACAACCATTCCCCTTGCACTTCACCTTAAGGCTGCACAGCACAGCATAGTATTTATATAGATACTTGATAGATAATTACAGACAAAATGCACAAGGTTAGGAAAGAAAGACAGCAAGGCCAAGAGTTCTTTCAACTAGGTGGTAGGGGTCTGTGTGTACAAGAGAAACGGTGTGTGTGTGTGTGTGTGTGTGGCTAGGGGAGTCTATATATTAAAATGTTTTACTTCTCAACTTCTCTTTTACTTCAATGTGTGTGTGTGAGTGCGTACCCACGTTAATCAATGTGGGTGATAAACGCATTGTGAAGTCACTGCCATTGTTTGCCCCATCGTTACCAATAGAATGTCAATTGAATATAAAAATGACACCACGTCTTAACAGGGACCACACAGCAGAGTTAGTGTTTTGAGGTTTACTGTGATCCTAGTGACACTTCCTGTTGCTCAGCCTGGTCTCTTAGACTAGACGTAACATAGTAAACACTCAAATTAGTATTACGTTTGGTATGATTACATAAGACAGATGGTTACTTAAGGTAAAAGGACAGTAGGGTGGTTGGTCGGGGAGGATAGGTGGTCATATAATGTGAACATCTAGCAACCCAAAGCTTGCGAGTTCGAATGTCATCACGGACAACTTCAGCATTTCAGCTGATTAGCAACTTCTTACTACTTTTTAGCTACTTTGCAACTACTTCGCATATTAGCTAATCCTTCCCCTAACCCTAGCTTTAACCATTTAGCTAACCCTTCCCCTAAACCTAACATAAACCCTTTAACCTAACTCCTAAACTTAACTCTAACCTTAACCCCTAGCCTACCTAACGTTAGCCAGCTAGAGCTAGAATTTATAACATATCATACGTTTGCAAATTCATAACATGTATTGTAATTAGTAACATATCATATGAAATGGGTGATCGACATCGACAAATGTAACATGTCATACTAAATAATGTTTCTCGAATTTCCATTCAGAATAACGCTCTGAGACCAGGATGTGTTGCTCTGTTCTCTCCATACTGAGGGAGGAAAGGTAACATCTCCCTTTTCCAAGGGGAAGGGGAGTTTTCCCCTCTCTCTGCTGTGAGAGTCTAGACAGATGGACAGGGTGTGTGTGTGTGTGTGTGTGTGTGTGTGTGTGTGTGTGTGTGTGTGTGTGTGTGTGTGTGTGTGTGTGTGTGTGTGTGTGTGTGTGTGTGTGTGTGTGTGTGTTTAGTGTATACAGTCATCTCCAAAATTATTGGTACCTTTGATAAAGATGAGCAAAAAATACTATAAAATAAATAATACAAATACTGCGACATATTGAATGCTCCAAAAATTTGAAAATTATATAATTTTATACTAATACAATTGCTCAGAGAAAGTGATTTTGTTTAACAAGTAATACAAAAAATTCTCAAATGGATAGTTGTCAAAATTATTGACACCCGTTTCCAGTACTTTGTGCACCCTCCCTTACAATGATAATGGCACTGAGATGTTTTCTATAATGTTTTATGAGACTGGAGAACACGTTGGGATGGATCTATAATGTTTTATGAGACTGGAGAACACGTTGGGATGGATCTTAGATAATTTCATCTTACAGAATCTTTCCAGATCCTTGATATCCTTCGGTCTGCGCTTATTGACGGGTCCTATTACTTTGTGGATTTTGATGTGTGTGTCACAGGCGTCTGAAGAAGAGGACCAAAGCGCAGCGTGGTGAGCGTCCATATTCCTTTTTATCAGGATTACGCCGACAAAAACAATAAACAATACAAAAACAACCGTGAAGCTTAAGGGCTATGTGCCACAAACAAAGTTAATTACCCACAAAGACAGGTGGGAAAAAGGGCTGCCTAAGTCTGGTTCCCAATCATAGACATCGATAGACAGCTGTCCCTGATTGAGAACCATACCCGGCTAAAACATAGAAATACAAAATCATAGAAAACTAAAACATAGAATGCCCACCCTAAATCACACCCTGACCAAAACAAATAGTCATAAAAAGGCTCTAAGGTCAGGGCGTGACAGTACCCCCCCCCCCCCTCCCCCAAAGGTGCGGACTCCGGCCGCAAAACCTGAACCTATTGGGGAGGGTCTGGTCGGGCATCTATCCGCGGTGGTGGCTCAGGTGCGGGACGCAGACCCCGCTCCACCACTGGCTCACCCCACTTTGGTGGCACCTCTGGTGCGGGGACCCTCGTCACCGACCCCAGACTGGGGACCCTCGTAGCCGGCCCCGGACTGGGGACTCTCGTTGCGGGCCCCGGACTGGAGGCCGTCGTTGGAGGCTTCGTGCCATGGATCATCACTGGAGGCTTCGTGCCATGGATCATCACTGGAGGCTTCTTGCCATGGATCATCACTGGAGGTATGGTTCCCAATCAGAGACAACGATAGACAGCTGTCCCTGATTGAGAACCATACCCGGCCAAAACATAGAAATACAAAATCATAGAAAACAAAAACATAGAATGCCCTCCCCAAATCACACCCTGACCAAACCAAATAGAGACATAAAAAGGCTCTCTAAGGTCAGGGCGTGACAGTGTGCTTGGGGTGGTCTTGCTGGAAGATCCACTTGTGGCAACGTTTCAGCCTCCTGGCAAAGGCAACCAGGTTTTTGGCTAAAATGTCCTGGTACTGGGTAAAATTCATGATGCCGTTGACTTTAACAGGGCCCTAGGACCAGGGGAAGTGAAACAGCCGAATAACATAAAATCTCCACCATCATATTTTACAGTATGTATGAGGTTATTTTCTGCAATGCCTCCATCTTTTGATGTCAAAACAAAGGCTGATGTGCATGGCCAAAGACCTCTATTTTAGTCTCATATCCCCATAGCACCTGGTTCAAATCCAAGTGCCGATGCCATTTAGCAAGCTCCATGCGTTTACATGTGTTGGTTGATTTCAATGAAGTGTATTTTCTGGCAACCCCGCCAAAGGTCCAATTAGCATAGAGGTGGCATCTAATTATAGATTATGAGACCTGGTGACCCCAAGATGCAACTAAGTTTTTGAATTCTCCAACTGTGTCCCTTTGACTTTTACATTGCCTCCCATCTGCGTGGGAACAACATACACATGCGTCCTCTACCAGGCATGTTTACCACTGTTCCACTGGTTTTAAACTTCTTCATTATTGCCTCAATATCGGTAAGTGGTATATTTAGGCTTTTAGCTATTGTTTGTACCTATTGTTTGTACCTATTGTTTGTACCTATTGTTTGATTTATGAAGGTCAATAACCATATGTCTCTTTTCGTTTGTGAGTACTTTGCCTTTCCCAATGGGGATGGATGACAAATGGATTTTTACATGTGTGTCACCTAATTGTTATACCCCAGTGGCACAGGAAACCATGGAAGGCCTCAATACAGTTTCATAAAATTAGATGAACTTATAAGTCAAACGTTAATATAGATAACATTTTGTTTGATTTTATTTAATAATAATTACTTATTGGCACCCCTAAAAAGATTACTTGCTAAACAAAATATCTTTCTCTGGGCAACTGTACTGGTATAAAATGATATAATAATAAATAAATACAAATATCATATAATGAGGCTCAGTATTTGTCTTATTTATCTTTATCAAGGGTGCAAATCATTTTGTAGTTGACTGTATGTGTCTGTCTTTTTTGTCTGTATGGCCTGTACTTGTCTGCGCCCAAAATAACAAAATAAGCAATCGTTTTTCCTGAATAGCATTCGTGAAATGTGTCTCCAGTGATGACATAATGTCAACACACAATATATATATATATATTTTGTACCATTGTGCCAAGAAAACTTGTTGATTGTAGAACATTCTCTATCCATTCTACAAATAGAAAAGAGAGGACTGTTGTGTACAGAATGGGAATACGGGGGAGTCTTGTCTTCCCTCCCTCCCTCCCTCCCTCCTCCTCTACCAACCCTCCCCAATTGGATCTGGGAGGACAGGTCACAGCTGGGCTGCTCTCTGTCTACCGGTGGCCCCCTGGCCTCCTATCCCCGCGATTATGCATAAATCAGGTGCTATACACAGACTTCCTGTGCACCCCCCCCCCCCCCCCCCCCCCCTCCGTCTATGCACCCACCTATCCTCTCTCCTTTCTCCTTTCTCGTCGTTTAATTAGCCAACATGACCTGGCCCAGAGATGACCCCAGACAGGGTGCTCGTTAATTCAGATTTACTGCAGATTCAGAGGAGGAATCAAAAAAAAGGGAGGGTGGGTGAAAAGTGTCTTGGATGAAGGGATCTCGGGGAGGACTTGAGGATGGTACTGTGGAATCACCTCAGGGATGGGGTCAGTGGTGCTGGGGTCTTTGTGGTAAATGGAGACAGAGCTTGGAAGTGGTTCAGACAAGCCAGTCTGTCCACACACAAAAGCAGGGAGGCAGGTAGCCTAGCAGTTAGAGCTTTCATCCCTCCAACCGAAAGGTCACTGCTTCGAATATCCAAAGTGAGAAATCTGTCGATGTGTCCTTGACAAGGCACCAAGGCTCCAGGAGTGCCACACTACTATAGCCGACCCTGTAAAACAACACATCACTGCACCTGATGCTTTTATTTATGTGACAATAAAACATTGTCATCATCAACGGTTGTTGGTGTCATTCAAAAAGGCTTGATTGGGATAACCTTTGTGATGAGTACAGTGGGTGTTGGAGAGAGACACTCATAGACGAGTTCCACAGATAAAACAGATAGGATCATAAGGCCACATTAACTAAAATAGAAAATATGGAGGGAAACTGTTAATGCGTCAAACAACATCAATTATCAACTTGCCCAGGCATAAACTTCATCAAGCGTGGCTCAAATCTATCAGTGATAAACATACTGTCCCTCTTCATTTCCTGTTAGAGCACCTCAAGCAGAGAGACTGTGTGTTTTCTATCGTCATGGTAATTGGTTCTGGGCTTCGTAGCCTCTCAGGGTTATCCTGCATCATCTCTTTCAGGTCTCGAAATATCATGAGTGTGGGGACTGCAAGGGCAGACATTAGAACCGGACCATGGGAGGGTACAGTTCCCCAACGACAACGGTGAGTCAGCCTGTGTCCTTATCGACGCCCACACCAAATGACAATTTTTGTGATATCCAATTGGTAGTTACAGTCTTGTCCCATCGCTGCAACTCCTGTACGGACTCAAGGGAGGCGAAAGTCGAGACCCATGCGTCCTCCGAAACATGACCCTGCCAAGCTGCACCAATGTGTCTGAGGAAATACCGTACAACTGGTGACAAGTCAGCGTGCATGCACCCGGCCCGCCACAAGTAGTCACTAGAGCACGATGGGATAAGAACATCCCGGCCGGCCAAAGGCTCCCTTAACCCAGATGACGCTGGGCCAATTGTGCGCTGCCTCATGGGTCTCCCGATCGCAACACAGCCTGGGATCGAACCAGGGTCTGTAGTGACGCCTCAAGCACTACGATGCAGTGCCTTAGTCCACTGCTCCACTCAGGAGGCCCCTCCATTGTGAGTTTTGAGTGCATTGGTAGGACAGAACATTGATCCTACAGCTACAGTCATCTTGAGCACACATTTCAAGTAGCTTCAAGTAGAATACCTGGATCACACACTTGTTCAAATTAGCTGTTTCAGTCAAAACCCTTGTCCGAATTATTGGGATTGGTATACCTTCATGTTTTGTTTCACCCCCACTTCCTACAAAAAAACTATTGACAGTAAACATTACTATATTTGAACAAACTCTGAATGTCAGAGTCTTTTTTATTCTAGACAACCAATCTTTGAAAAGTTGACATTTAGATAGCGTCAGAGTGTTTCAAAAGAGCCCCAGACACATTTCTACTTTTTCATTTAATTCAACCCCCCTTATCAGTTTAGCAGTAAGTTACAACGATTAAAGCATTGCCACAGCAATGCATTATAAGGTGGTAGGGCTAGTGATGTGGACTAATTGGAGACTCAAGCCAACATCAGCGCCGTTGTAGTTACCTGCGCCATGTTTTGCCTGGGGATGGGACCCATGCCAACCTGGTGCCAGCTGGAGGGCGAGGTCGTTTAAAAGAAAGGCGAGGGGCGCGGGATAAACTACATCCCCCTGAATCAAAACATGTCTAAAGAATTACACTGATTTACGTAATGAACTGGGAGTGGGTGAAGAGGAGGATTTAGGTGTCGTCGGAGGGATCGCGGCCTAGGATGGAAAAGGGTTATCATGTTCGGGCTTAATCCAGGAAGTGTGTCAAGGCGATCTTTTCTCATAACCCTCTTCTCATTCTCCCTGATCCTCTCTCTTTTCTCTCCTTCCATTACTGTACCCACATACAGCATTGAATTACTCAATTGAACAGTTTCCAAATGGTCTTATCCAAAATGTCCTTATCTCTTGACTAGCGTGCTTGTCCAATTTGATCTATTCAGTGTTTAGGTATAGATTTACTAAGCCTATGCACTAAAACAAAGTTTACACCTGTTTGGGAATAAAGTCTGTTTCCTAATGAATACGACCCTGCTGGTTTCAGAAATTAGGGCTAAACAAAGATTCATCAAAACCAAAGAGATCCCACCCTCACCTCTCCCGACCCCAATACTAATTTAGACCTCTCACCTTTTACAGTTTTAGGCATTCACTGCTCTACTGAATGGTTATTTTCAGTTTTAAAGCAGTGACGGCCTGCCCATTAGAGAGTTAGGGGGTGGCTTCCCACTTAAAAAAAAAAATATATATATATATATATATATATATATATATATATATATATATATACATACATACATTATAAATATATATACAGTATATATATATATATACAGTTGAAGCCGTAGGTTTTCACATGCTTAGGTTGGTGTCATTAAAACTCGTTTTTACACAACTCCACATATTTCTTGTTAACAAACTATAGTCTTGGCAAGTCGGTTAGGACATCTACTTTGTGCATGACACAAGTCATTTTACCGACATATGTTTACAGACAAATTATTTCACTTACAATTCACTGCATCACAATTCCAGTGGGTCAGAAGTTTACATACACTAAGTTGACTGTGCCTTTAAACAGCTTGGAAAATTCCAGAAAATTATGTCATGGCTTTAGAAGCTTCTGATAGGCTAATTGATATCATTAGAGTCAATTGGAGGTGTACCTGTGGATGTATTTCAAGGCCTACCTTCAAACTCAGTGCCTCTTTGCTTGACATCATGGGAAAATCTAAAGAAATCAGCCAAGAACTCAGCCAAGAACAATTGTAGACCTCCACAAGTCTGGTATATCATTGGGAGCAATTTCCAAACGGCTGAAGGTACCACATTCATCTGTACAAACAACAGTACGCAAGTATAAACACCATGGAACCATGCGGCCGTCATACCGCTCAGAAAGGAGACGCGTGCTGTCTCCTAGAGATGAACGTACTTTGGTGCGAAAAGTGCAAATCAATCCCAGAACAACAGCAAAGGACCTTGTGAAGATGCTGGAGGAAACAGGTACAAAAGTATCTATATCCACACTAAAACGAGTCCTATATCAACATAACCTTAAAGGCTGCTCAGCAAGGAAGAAGCCACTGCTCCAAACTACCATAAAAAAGCCAGACTACGGTTTGCAATTGCACATGGGGACAAAGATCATACTTTTTGGAGAAATGTCCTCTGGTCTGATGAAACAAAAATAGAACTGTTTGGCCATAATGACCATTGTTATGTTTGGAGGAAAAAGGGGGAGGCTTGCAAGCCGAAGAACACCATCCCAACCGTGAAGCACGTGGGTGGCAGCATCATGTTGTGGGGGTGCTTTGCTGCAGGAGGGACTTGTGCACTTCACAAAATAGATGGCATCATGAGGCAGGAAAATTATGTGGATATATTGATAAGACATCTCAAGACATCAGTCAGAAAGTTAAAGCTTGGTCGCAAATGGGTCTTCCAAATGGACAATGACCCCAAGCATACTTCCAAAGTTGTGGCAAAATGGCTTAAGAACAACAAGGTCAAGATATTGGAGTGGCCATCACAAAGCCCTGACCTCAATTCTAGAGAAAATTTGTGGACAGAACTGAAAAAGCATGTGCGAACAAGGAGGCCTACAAACCTGACTCCGTTACACCAGCTCTGTCAAGAGGAATGGGCCAAAATTCACCCAACATATTGTGGGAATCTTGTGGAAGGCTACCTGAAATGTTTGACCCAATTTAAAGGCAATGCCACCAAATACTAATTGAGTGTATGTAAACTTCTGACCCACTGGGAATGTGATGAAAGAAATAAAAGCTGAAATAAATCATTCTCTTTACTATTATTCTGACATTTCACATTCTTAAAATAAAGTGGTGATCCTAACTGACCTAAGACAGAGAATTTTTACTAGGATTGAATGTCAGGAATTGTGAAAAACTGAGTTTAAATGTATTTGTCTAAGGTGGATGTAAACTTCTTACTTCAACTGTATATACAGTGCCTTGCGAAAGTATTCGGACCCCTTGAACTTTGCGACCTTTTGCCACATTTCAGGCTTCAAACATAAAGATATAAAACTGTATTTTTTTGTGAAGAATCAACAACAAGTGGGACACAATCATGAAGTGGAACGACATTTATTGGATATTTTAAACTTTTTTAATAAATCAAAAACTGAAAAATTGGGCATGCAAAATTATTCAGCCCCCTTAAGTTAATACTTTGTAGCGCCACCTTTTGCTGCGATTACAGCTGTAAGTCGCTTGGGGTATGTCTCTATCAGTTTTGCACATCGAGAGACTGAAATTTTTCCCATTCCTCCTTGCAAAACAGCTCGAGCTCAGTGAGGTTGGATGGAGAGCATTTGTGAACAGCAGTTTTCAGTTCTTTCCACAGATTCTCGATTGGATTCAGGTCTGGACTTTGACTTGGCCAGTCTAACACCTGGATATGTTTATTTTTGAACCATTCCATTGTAGATTTTGCTTTATGTTTTGGAACATTGTCTTGTTGGAAGACAAATCTCCGTCCCAGTCTCAGGTCTTTTGCAGACTCCATCAGGTTTTCTTCCAGAATGGTCCTGTATTTGGCTCCATCCATCTTCCCATCAATTTTAACCATCTTCCCTGTCCCTGCTAAAGAAAAGCAGGCCCAAACCATGATGCTGCCACCACCATGTTTGACAGTGGGGATGGTGTGTTCAGCTGTGTTGCTTTTACGCTAAACATAACGTTTTGCATTGTTGCCAAAAAGTTCAATTTTGGTTTCATCTGACCAGAGCACCTTCTTCCACATGTTTGGTGTGTCTCCCAGGTGGCTTGTGGCAAACTTTAAACAACACTTTTTATGGATATCTTTAAGAAATGGCTTTCTTCTTGCCACTCTTCCATAAAGGCCAGATTTGTGCAATATACGACTGATTGTTGTCCTATGGACAGAGTCTCCCACCTCAGCTGTAGATCTCTGCAGTTCATCCAGAGTGATCATGGGCCTCTTGGCTGCATCTCTGATCAGTCTTCTCCTTGTATGAGCTGAAAGTTTAGAGGGACGGCCAGGTCTTGGTAGATTTGCAGTGGTCTGATACTCCTTCCATTTCAATATTATCGCTTGCACAGTGCTCCTTGGGATGTTTAAAGCTTGGGAAATCTTTTTGTATCCAAATCCGGCTTTAAACTTCTTCACAACAGTATCTCGGACCTGCCTGGTGTGTTCCTTGTTCTTCATGATGCTCTCTGCGCTTTTAACAGACCTCTGAGTCTATCACAGTGCAGGTGCATTTATACGGAGACTTGATTACACACAGGTGGATTGTATTTATCATCATTAGTCATTTAGGTCAACATTGGATCATTCAGAGATCCTCACTGAACTTCTGGAGAGAGTTTGCTGCACTGAAAGTAAAGGGGCTGAATAATTTTGCACGCCCAATTTTTCAGTTTTTGATTTGTTAAAAAAGTTTGAAATATCCAATAAATGTCGTTCCACTTCATGATTGTGTCCCACTTGTTGTTGATTCTTCACAAAAAATACAGTTTTATATCTTTATGTTTGAAGCCTGAAATGTGGCAAAAGGTCGCAAAGTTCAAGGGGGCCGAATACTTTCGCAAGGCACTGTATATATATATATATATATATATATATATATATATATTTATTTATTTGTACTATTTTCTACATTGTAAAAACTATGAAATAACATATAGAATCATATAGTAATCAAAAACGTGTTGAACAAATCAAAATATATTTGGGATTTGGGACTCTTCAAAGTGGCCAACCTTTGCCTTGATGACAGCTTTGCACACTGTTGGCATTCTCTCAACCAGCTCCATGAGTTAGTCACTCTTAATGCATTTCAATTAATTAAAACTTAATAAAAACCGAGTTTATCACAAAGCCAGCTACAGTAATTCTGAGAAACATTGAGACACAGTTTGGTTAGATTTTTAGTCAAATCAACCAGTTATTTACCTTTGAAAAGCAGCTTAGCTGGTAGCTTGCTAGATAGTTAGCTCCCATGCAAATTTCAAGTATTTCTAAACTAATATCTGACTAACTCGGAAATATGAAGTTTCAGCAAGAAAGTTAACTGGCTAGCGCATCATGCTTTTTGACATTATGTTAGCTAGCTATCCCCAGTTGCTTGCTGCATTCTCCCTGGTGCACTTGTTCGTTCGTAACATGAGCTGGCTGCTCATTCTAAATAGAATTTGAAAAAAAGTTAGGCAGTTAGTTAGTTAGTTAGGCAAGTCAGTTAAGAACAAATTCTTATTTACAATGACAGCCTACCCTGGCCAAACCCAGATGATGCTGGGCCAATTGTGTGCCGCCCTATGGGACTCACAATCACGGCCATATGTGATACAATCTGGATTCGAACCAGGGACTGTAGTGACATCTCTTGCACTGAGATGCAGTGCCTTAGACCGCTGCGCCACTCGGGAGCCCAAAATATTTGTATTTATTATGGATCCCCATTATCTCTTCCTGGGGTCCAGCAAAATTAAGGCAGTTTATACAATTTTAAAACATTGCAGTACATATCAGTAAAATCTACTCTGTATAATCATATAAATATAATCTAATCTGTTCAAAACAGTGAAAGCATACGCAGGCCAGCATCCCGGAATCGTGCATTCACTGTTGACATTGACTGGTGTTTTGCGGGTACTATTTAATGAAGCTGCCAGTTGAGAACTTGTGAACTTGTCTGTTTCTCAAACTAGACACTCTAACGTACTTGTCCCCTTGCTCAGTTGTGCACCGGGGCCACCCACTCCTCGTTCTATTCTGGTTATAGCCAGTTTGCGCTGTTCTGTGAAAGGAGTATTACACCGCGTTGTACGAGATCTCCAGTTTCTTGGCAATTTCTCGCATGGAATAGCCTTAATTTATCAGAACAAGAATAGACTGATGAGTTTCAGAAGAAAGGTCTTTGTTCCTGGCCATTTTGAGCCTGTAATCGAACCCAGAAATGCTGAAGGCCAGTTTTATTGCTTCTTTAATCAGGACAACAGTTTTCAGCTGTGCTAACATAATTGCAAAGGGGTTTTCTAATGATCAATTAGCCTTTTAAAATTATAAACTTGGATTAGCTAACACAACGTGCCATTGTACGCCTATGTAGATATGCCATTAAAATTCAGCCTTTTCCAGCTACAATAGTCATTTACAACATTAACAATGTCTACACTGTATTTCTAATCAATTTAATGTTATTTTAATGGACAAAAAATTGCTTTAATTTCAAAAACAAGGACATTTCTAAGTGACCCCAAACTTTTGAACGCTAGTGTATATCTAATGAGTTTTTAATGGCCTTCATATTGTCCAACTGTTAGCAAGCAATTCTGAATCTTAAAGCTATATATAATGATAACAGACATTGAAAAAGATTCCAAAATAGTTTTAAAAACTCCAACAAAAACCTTCCACAAATTGAAAAAGTCAACAATAAAAAGCCAATACTAAGCGGTAATGAAATCGACAAGGATGTCCATTCACTGCTTACAGCCTTTAGAAAAGTGCAGAAGTTTAGAAAATCAAAAGTTTTTCTGAGCTTTTTCCGACACACATCATTACATGGCGGCACACGCCTCCCCTTTCATGTCAAACTGCCAATTAATGACTTTGAAGTGGGTCCTTTCAGGCGGCCATGTTGTTTGGCCATGTTGTTGTGTGGACCGGGAGGGGGCCGCAGTGAAAAGGCCCCATTCTCTCTGACGGAGGTAATGCTGTTTTCAGAGCCCCGGAACATCAGCCACTTAAACACCTGCTCCCAGCACAGCGTCCCCCCTACTCCTCTTCCTCGCCTCCCTCCCCCTCCCTCCCTCGTTCTCTCCCTCGTTCTCTCTCTCCCTCCAGTTCACACAGACACAATTACAGAGTGATAAAGGACACTCTCTTCTTAATTGCCTACTGAGTCACTCTCTCTCTTTCCCTCTCTCTCTCGCTCACTCTTTCAGGTACAATATTTGAAGGTTGGCTCAAAGAGAAATATGTTTCTCTTTTTTTTCTTCTCACCCAGGTTCTTCTACCTTTTAATTTTGTGTCTTTCTAAAAGGGCCCCATCTGTGCCGATTCTTGTCAATGCACTTGTGTCGTGTGTTTGTTTTGGAGGGAGGTATGCAATATGTTGTATTTTACCTTATTTTCACACACACATATGCACACACAAACACATATGTACGGCACAACACACTACTAGACATGAGTCTGGGCTCACCTTTTGTTTGGGAAGCCAATGTTCCCAGAGGTCCACAGTGTTTTGGGGAAGATTTATTTCCTGTCTGACACCTGACAATTTACTGTTAAAACGAGAGGCCACGTGGTTCTTTAATTTAAAGACCCTTGCTCCCTTCGGTCTCAACGTAGACTTTGATCTGATGCCATTCTTGTGATTGTTGTGATGTTTCTTTCATTGTAAATGTTTGTAAGTCTATGTAGCCACATTGTATCTAATATCTTATGTATTATTATTATTATGTTATTCATGCTTTTTTAAAATGTTTTATATGTTCTATTTATATCTATTTATATCTGTAAATCCACCAATTAAATAAAGCCACAGCCGGCCATAAGTACAGACACCTGTGTGTGTCCTTTCAAATGATATAAACTAGTGACCTGCAGTGTTAGTCATTATACCCTCATGAAGACAGCTTGTCTGTTGAAACATTGGCTATTAAATTATTGCATCTGAGCTCCAAGAGTGTGAGGCTCTCCTTTTCTTTCCAAGACAATGCTACAACAATGCTACACAGAAAAACAAAAAGAGGACAAAGTAGCAGATAGCCGTGAAATTAAGCATCACGCTTCCATCTTTTCAATCCAGAGTACTTTTCAGACAACCCCTATGCAGTACACATAAAGCCAGATTTCTGTTGTACCAGTACTTTTTTAGATGGGAATGTTTGCTATGAACAAGAGAACCAATTAAAAAATTAGAACATTTTACAAACTCTTCTATGAGTGTTGTGATTCTGCATGGGTACTCAAATCTATTACATGACCTTATGGTTTTTGGCAACTCACCACAGATTTTCTTTTCAATGTGCCTTTCACTGTGTCTACATTGTGACCAGATTTCCTGGTCCCTCCGTGTACACACATTTTTTGACACAAGTCAATGGTGCCACTTGTCAGTGATTTTAAGAGTGCAGTATAATGATGATTTAAATGGTTTCACATTGTCCAGATTCGTCTACACAAGTCCCAGGCTACCTCCAGAAGTGGTCAGGAAAATCTGATCACAATCAGATCACAATGCGTCTTTTAATCTGAGCACAAATTAATGTGGACAAGATCAGGACAAAGGACGCAAGTTAGAACCAAAGCTGCATTTAGTATGTTTTTACGTTCTGGAACGTCCAATTGAATGGAAACGGTGCTGTACTGATCAACCCGTTGAAAAATGGGGAAAGATTAGGTTGTGGGCTGGGGAACGCTGTCAGCATGGCCAATGTCCTTTAAATACGTCACTCACTGCTTCAAGCCACACCTCGCCACACCCACCAAATGACAGCACACATACCTCACAGTATTTTCAGAAACGTACAAGAAGGTTTTGGGAAAACATGTCTTCAGTACAAACCGTTCCACAATGTAGCAAACGTTCAAGCAAACTAAACGCACCTCAGGTATAAATGAGGCTGAAGAAACCAATACACAATCCACTTAATCCAAATCAGTTGACATTCTTGCATCCAGTTTTAAATAATTAGCTTTTATTGATTTGAAACAATTACAATTAAGCACAGTCAGAAGGATTAACCAAAATAAACACATCATGTGATTGAATCAAGCTATATAAACAAGTATCAGACAAATGAGGTCACATGATTACATATGTCCAGATCACACAGTGCAAGGCAGTAAATGTCTGCTCCACTTAAAGGAGCAATCAGCAGTTGAAACAATAACAAAGCACTCCATGCCACTGTTTTGGCAAAAAGCTGAGGGAGGGGTTGGAGAAATTGTTACCACTCTCAAATTCATAGACAAAGCTATGGATGCAAGGACTAGCCATCCATGATATGAAAATAAAAGTGTTAACCATGTTTTGAGGCTACGCAGTGTTTGTTTACATTTGTTGGCATAAAGCAAACTTATTTTGGGGGTTTTGATGGGGTATGACAGTGGAACTAAGCTGAAGAGGCATTTATAAGTTACATTCTTCAAGAATCAATGGGTCATATCATGAATGTTTATGTCCGAAAATGGATGTAGCAACTTTAACATAATAGAGGAAAGTTCAGCAAGGGAATATAGAGTGTTGGGCCAGGGGCCAGGGGCCAGCGTCCAGGGGCCAGGGTCCAGCGTCCAGGGGCAAGGCCCAAACAGAAAGCATTTATTGGGGAGTGGGAGTGCAAGTTAGTGAAAGACTGAATTTCAATTCCCAAAACAGTAAAAGCATTGCAGAGGCAACTTTTACTGTGAAAATACACATTCAATATGTAGTTGAGGTGATTGTCTTCTGGTATGGATAAACTGTAAATGGTTATTTTCTATCAGGCAAAGATTAAGTCCATTTTAGTAGAGGTCCTTGCCAAGTCATTAAGGTACTATATTCTAAGAACTTTTACCCACTCAACGGTACAGGTGTGTAAACACACACACATGCACATGCGAGCACACACATGCCATAACTTATACCATTGATATCAAATGTATGTTATGAGTTTCAGGGCTGCATCCAAAACGTTAACCATTCATTAATGGGTACGATTTCATGTCATGTACATTCATTACATACTGTATAGTATATACATTTCTCCAGTTAATTTATCACTTACATTGAGCATGTATCTACAGAGAGAAAGAGAGAGAAAGAAAGAGAGCGAGAGAAAGAGAGAGAGCGAGAGAAAGTGATAAAAATGTTCAGAATGTCTCCAACTACATTCAGTATTCAGTTCCACTTTCAATTTACAGTAGTCAACATCGTATTTGTACATTTCGTGTAGTAGCTGTCTATTCAGAACGATTCTCTCTTCATAGCTTTTCGTCACCTGGATGAGTGTGTGTCATTGTCCTCAGTGTGTGTGTGTGTGTTTGTTTGTGTGCAGCCAGGAAGTGGCGAGGGCGTAGGTGTACTACGCTGCATATCTCTTTCATTACGCGCCTTACAGCAACTCCCTGTCGTGTACCACACAACCACACTATTTACATGTGTACTCATGTGTCCATGCACATCTACATGTGCCCTTTGACCTTTCTGTTGATCTGACTTTATAACCGGGGGTAGCAGGGACCTTGCTGGCAAATGGGAAACTACAGTGCAAGTCACTTCTATTGAGAATTAAATTGCTTTCTCTCTGCCCTCCTCCCATCTCTCTCTCTCTCTCTCTTTCCCTGTCCTCAGCTCTCTACCCTATTCACTAGTGCACTGATACACACCAAGTCTGTGACAGCTATATTTCTATTACAATATCTCCCTGTGGCTTTTACATTTTTCATATTTTTTTTTTAGGAAACACAAAGATCAGAATTCAAAAGCAACCACACGAGAAAATTTGACTTACGAAATGTTTAAAATACAGACTCATCCGAAGTAAAGTAGAAGAAAAAGCATTGGAAACGGAGAATTGTCAGCTTAGAATATAAATATTAGTCTATATAACAGGGGTCTGAATTTGTAAGGCTATGTGAGCACAGTAGTAAGGTTCAGAGAGACTGCTCGTCGTAGACACGCATCGGGAGCGTTTTTTCTTCTCTCTTTAAACAAAATGCTGTCATTGTGGTTGTGTCAACCTAGCTAGTAGCATTAGCATCTATGCAACATTAGCATACAGCTAACTTTAGATGTGGTATTCCTCTTTTAGGATCCCTTCAGGTAGGTTATACCCAGCTGAAATGTATGTCTTTAGTTGTTTAGTGATTGTCATTAGTTAATTAACTGTGATATTACATAATGAGTAAACCAGTATGCATTTTAATTACAAATGAATTAACAAGTAACTAATTAGCATGTCTTTAGCATAAGATCGTTTTTTGGAACTTGATATGGAATTATTCAGAATGAATCAGTTCTCTGTATGCACTGTACATCAATACAGTGCATCTCTGTTCAACAACTCTAGTGCATCATTGCCTGAATATGAACTGCAGATGAATCAGGTCTCTGACAATCGTTTTCCTTGAATGACTCTTAGAATGACTACCTCCTGCACAGTGAATCATCATCTTCAAATGTAAATCCCATTTCAATCTCTGAAGGGTGAGTGAATCAACTCAGTGCATTTCTCTACCACTGAATCACTCTTGGTGGTGAATTGAATTAATCCAGTCCAGGTTTCGGGCATACTGTAGTTAGATCTGAGGTCTGGAATGGCTGAGACCGGGACCTCAGTATTTGGCACTTTGGGGGCAAGAAGGGTGATCTCTCTCTCTCTCTCTCTCTTGCTTCCCTCTGCCTTTCTCACACTTTATCTCTCTAAAATCTCTCTTCCCTCTTATCTCTCTTCCCTCTTGTCAAAAACACTAACACACACACACAAACGTGTGCCCTCCTCAAGCGCACGCCCTCTTGGCGTGCAGCATCTCGATGAGCAGGTTGTTGCAGGGCACCTCTCCGCTCAGGTGCTTGTAGCAGAGGTAGTCCTCGGCCTGTGCCGACAAGGCCTTGAGCTCAGGCAGGCGCATCAGCAGCCGGCTGAACTTGTCCAGGTGCTGGGGGTAAGCACACATGGTGTACTCCAGCAGAGCCCCGTTCACCTGCTCCTGGACGCCCTCCACGAATGCCTGGCTCTCCAGTAGCTTCACATCTGAGGGGAGAAGAGACAGAAAGTAATTTTTTTTACCCTAAACGCACAATTTGTAACTTTAAGTGCTGCTCTTGAACGTGTTTGAAAATGACATATTGTGACTTGAGGTGGCATGTGGAAGCATGACAAACAGTGGCCATCAATCCTTTGATTGAAACCCAGCCATTATCTTAGTGAAAACATGGCTCAAACTGTGCATGTCTGCCTGTCAGTCTTTCTTTGTTTCTGTGCATGTCTGCCTGTCAGTCTTTCTTTGTTTCTGTGCATGTCTGCCTGTCAGTCTTTCTTTGTTTCTGTGCATGCTCGAGAGTATCTCAAGCATTTCCATGACGATGTGCACCCAGCACAAGGATATGTTGTATTATAGAGATACTAGCTAACATAAGTCTGTTTACGTGGGCTGTTATGTATAGAAGCACACACGAGCATAGCTCCAGCACTAGCTTGGCTTAGAGAGGGACAACAGCTTGTCGTCTTCCCAGATGAGGCTCCTTTCCTGGGGTTCAGCATGAGAGCACCTTGGGGGGAGCCCCTCACAATTGAATCAAACGTTGTCGATAATATTTTCAATACGGCTCAAAGGTGAAGCAAAAATTGCCCCTACAAATATTACCGAATTGTCTGAGGAAGAAAGAGATGAACGAATGACGACACACAGAGAGAGATGAGAGTGAGCGAGCGAGGGAGATGGAGAGAGAGAGAGGGAGGCAGAAAACAGACATAAGCCACTCAGAACCCACACAAAGATCCACACTCTGCGCAAACGCCGGGGCCCTCTCAAGCACTCTTATTATTAAAAGCAGCTTTTGTTCACGGTGGGCTAGCTCTAAATTGCTACCGCTTAGGGGAATGTAGATGATAAAAGGCCATTTTCCCATCTACCGAGCACAGCGGATTCTGGCCTAGTGTCTGTCTGGAGAAAAACCGATGTGGGGGTCAATCCATTAAGCCTTCTTTGAGCGTGGTGCGCAACAAGGGCGACGCTCGTTGCCTTTGTAAACATAGCCTATTCAGAGCAGCCTAATTCGAATTAAGCCCATAACCTGTGCAAAGCGCCACTCCATTGAGACGAATCATTTAGCCTCTTAGAGCCATAAAGGGGACAAACTGCCAATATGCTCAAATCCCCCAAATATATACCGACATATTAGCGCGCCATCCTTCTTTTGACAAATGAATTGCTTTGGATCAAACTCAAATCGAAGGAATTGCCAGTTATGTTTCAAAATGTGATAAATGAGGTGAGGTTGAGAAGCCGTTGTGGGGCATTTAATTTACAACACCAATTACTTTAATTTAAGCACATGACCATTTGATTTCACTAATTCAATGTCATTTAATCACATGATTTCACTAATTATCCAACAGTGCTCATTAAAAACATCTGTAACTCAATTACACCTAACAATTATACCAAATGAGAGAACAAAAAAATATTGTATGAATTTCACATTTAATAGACCCTTTTCCAGTACACGACACACTGACGTCACGCACAGATGTCCACGACTCTTGGCGGCAATAAGAAAGCCATCACCATCTGCACCCATTCAACATAGCCTAGATTTACGGTTTTATTACTTCTAAACAAAATAAAAATATTTACACTCTCATACGCTTACAATGATATTTTGATTCTTGCTTTAACAGTTGTTAAGATTATATTTGGTTGTGATCTTTGCAAAATAACTATTTTGGATGCAGCAGTTGGTAGCTAGAATGCTAACGCTCATTGATATAGTCTGTAGCAAAAGCTAGCCAAAGAGCCATTTTACTGGTTGAAATATAAGCTCTTTTTTAAGTGTAATGCAGTTGATATGCGAAGAGGACTAGCATCATATTAAGCTGGACTTTCATACGAGCCTTAAAATCCCATTATAATCCAAAAGTAGTATGAAATGCACTCATAAGCAACATGTAAATACAGGCTTTTTTTGCTTGCGTTCTGTAAGAACTCGTTCGTGTTCTGCCACCCTCCTGCGGCAATGTTTGCAAACACAGAAAAGGGTCTATATGACTGTGCCAAGAGACATACAGTAAACAAGAGCCACCATGGGAATCCCAGAGAATTGCTTATTATTGTTTCAAAGTGTATTGAAACTTTGTGAAGATGCACTTTAAACCAGGTTGGACTTGACATTCCTTATTGGTCCACGGATGGCGAATATTGAGTTAATATGTCTTCAGAAAGTATTCACACCTCTGGACTTTTCCCACATTTTGTTGTGTTACAGCCTGAATTTGAAATGGATTGAGATTTTTTGTCACTGGCTTACACGACACCCCAGAATGTCAAAGTGGAATTGTGCTATTATAATAGTTTATTTAGTTCATTAAAAATGAAAAGCTGAAATGTCTTGGGTCAATAAATATTCAATCCCTTTGTTATGGCTAAATAAGTTCAGGGGTCAAAATGTGCTTAACAAGAGACATAAATTGCATGGACTCTGTGTGCAATAATAGTGTTTAACATGATTTATGAATGACTATCTCATCGCTGTACCCCAAACATACAATTATCTGTAAGGTCCCTCAGTAGAGCAGAGGATTTCAAACACAGATTCAACCACAAAGAACATGGAGGTTTTTCCAATGACTCGCAAAGGGCACCTATTTGTAGATGGGTCAAAATTTTAAAAAGGAAGGCATTGAATATCCGTTTGATAATGAGTAAGGTATTAATTATACTTTGGATGGTGTATCAAAACACCCAGTCAATACAAAGATACAGGCGTCCTTCTTAACTCAGTTGCCAGAGAAAAAGGAAAACGCTCAGGGATTTCACCACGAGGCCAATGTTGACTTTAAAACAGTTACAAAGTTTAATGTCTCTAATAGCAGAAAACAGGGTGGATCATCAACATTGTTATTAATCAACAATTACTCACCTAAATGACAGAGTGAAAAGAAGGAAGCCTGTACAGAATAAAGAATATTCCAAAACATGCATCCTGTTTGCAACAAGTCACTAAATTAATACTGCAAAAAAATGTGGCAAAGCAATTCACTTTTTGTCCTGAATATAGTGTTCTGTTTGGGGTAAATCCAATACAACACATAACTGAGTACGACTCTCCATATTTTCAAGCATAGTGGTGGCTGCAACATGTTGTGGGTATGCTTGTAATTGTTCAGGTCTGGGGAGGTTTTCAGGATAAAAAAAATACACGGAATGGAGCTAAGCACAGGCAAAATCCAAGAAGAAAACCTGGTTTAGTCTGCTTTCCACCAGCCACTGGGAGATGAATTCACCTTTCAGCAGGACAATTAACTAAAACGCAAAGCAAAATCTACACTGGAGTTGCTTACCAAGAACACAATAAATGTTCCTGAGTGGCTGAGTTACAGTTTTGACTTAAATATACTTGAAAATCTATGGCAAGACCTGAAAATGGTTGCATAGCAATTATCAACAACCAATTTGACACAGCTTGAAATTTTTTTTTTAAGAATAATGGGCAAATATTGCAATCCAGGTGTGGAAAGCTCTTAGAGACCTACCCAGAAAGGGGTGTGAATGAGTTATTTCTGTATTTCTTTTTTAATAAATATATATGGAGAATGGTTCATGCTATCCACGTTCCTTGGGACTTCCCAACACTGACGTTACCCCATTGAAGATTACATTTAAAATGGTTAAGGTAAGGGTTAAGGTTAGGTTTTAGAGTTGGGATGTCCCAAGGATCCCCGATAGCACTAACCTATGGAGAACCCATGGCTGATCTCCCACTCGCAGGGGTCGAAGAGGACAAGGAACTTAATGGCGATTGGTCCACAGACCTTAATATAAAGTTAACATTTTCAACCATATTTTCAACCCTTAATTAGGAGAGAATTATTTGTTATGGGGATATCCAGCTCCCCATGGTGGTCCCCTGTACATGCAATTGAATCTCCCACTCACCGGGGTTGAAGAGGATGAGGAACTTGAAGCAGGCAATTTCTCTGCGGTCCGCCTGTAGGGTCTGTAGTTTCTCAACTAGCTCCTGTCCTCTCTGCACCAGGCTTGTGAGAGTGGCTCCTGCCTGGGACGCTATGGACGCCAGCTCCACCTAGACCACAACATACAAATGCATGAGTTTCAACATAGGAACTTTCCTCAGTTTGTTTTAGCTCTGGTCTCATTAAAGGTACTCAGTGATATGCGTTTACCATGGGGAGAAGTGTGACTGACTTCCAACTTCTGTGCGTGCATGTGTGATGATGATGCTTGGTGATCATTGCACTCACCTCCTGCCCTGTGACCAGTAGCACGCTGCCCTCCTTGCCGTGTTGGACTTGCCTGGAGATGAAGTCCAACACCAGCAGCTCGCTCCAGCAGTTGTGAAGCAGCTTCATCTGATCTCCTACCTGATAGAAGACAGAAGGAATCCATTCAAACACACATATTTGGGGTGTGTTCCAAATACACAGATTCCCATGCTTTTGAATCCCCATGGCTTTGCTACATAACAAGGTAACAGACTTAAAATGGTTTGGTTAAAATGACAACACCCAGGGTAAGTAAAAACATTTGCTAAACTAAAGTGAACCATCCCTTTAACTATAAATGAACTTAATGTGGTTAACCAGAATTAGTAGTAATGCACCATTACAGATAGAAAGAAGCAAACAGTTGTAATGAAAGTCCATGGCCAGACTGATGTTGTGAAGTGAAAATTCAGATTAGTTCCCAGGCTACATAAAATGGTTAACCAAACAATGGTGGGTGCATTCACAGTAAACATGGGGGCAGTGTCACTTTATAAAATACAATGTATACAGTACAATCCAGAAAACCTTTCTGATATGACAAAAGATTATTGTAGTCTGCTTTTTGTGGCATAGTCAAGCTATGGATTATGAATTATCCATTATCTGTTATCCACTATCCATTTCCTGTGTAGAAGTTGCATTTTGGGTAAATATCACAAACAACTACAAACCCACTGTAAAGACAAAATCAATATTCATTGCAATACAGCTTAACAACCAGCCTATCTCATCACATGACGTGAGTGCGAGCATGCTTGTTTGACAAACGTCGACATTCTTTGAATATCAGTTGTCAACCATTTTATGGAAATTCACAAACCAGGGACAAAAGCATGTCAACATCACCAAAGATACCTAGATATAGTATATGAACAGAGACCCATCAAGACATGGCCCCATTTAGTCTGGATTTTCTGTTGCCATGGCAAATGGATGCTATTAACCACCAAGTCGAGCTCTGTCACCACGAGGTCAGTTTTTCATTTATTTGCTGTAGCACAGCGAGTTCTTTAACACAAATACCAGACCGGATTCAATACACACTTCAGGAATTGCACAACAAACCATTGACACACAGCTATGTGAATGCAACAGAATATGTTGGGGTTTTTCATTGGGAATACAGTGCACACCATAAAGACTGTGCCATCCTACTGCTATTCCCCCATCTGCACCTATTGAAAATGTCAAGTACCTCAGAATTTTGATGGATTTTCTTTCTTCTCTCTCCATCTCCCAGCTCTCACTCGCCCATGGGTGAGTCCGTGAACTATTTCTAACAGTCAATGGTGAATACCACTCTAGCATTTAATATGAAGTGTATACTGCCTATTGTACAACCATTGAGGTGCCGGTTTAGGTAAAATTATTGTGAGTGTGGAAAAAAAGATAGTCTGAATTCATGAAAGTGATTATTTTGTACTATTAACCAACATACTGAACAACATGTTTTATATTTTTGTCTTGATACACAGCTAAACTAGAGCAGCTGTTTTGAGTGCACATAGTGCAATGCTAATGTCCACCTGGCTCATTCTATTGCTATAGCATGCCATGCTAGCAAGTCATTACACCTGGTAAATGAGGTAGAAGTTCCTTCCGGAAGCCATTCTACTGTGAGGGGATTGACACACACCTGTCCAACACAGACGTAGACACAAAGACCTGGAAACTACCCATCAACACGTGGTGAAGAGAGTCAATAAGCTAATGTATGCCACATCCACCATCCCACACAAACACACACATACCACACAGCCCAGCTTAGTACTGGCATGAAAAACACATGGTAACCCATCTCCAGATATTGCTATTTGTTACCAGCATAGCACCAGCGTACCGGCGTAGCACCAGCATAGCACCAGCGTACCAGCATAGCACCAGCGTACTGGCGTAGCACCAGCGTACCAGCATAGCACCAGCGTACCGGCGTAGCACCAGCGTACCGGCGTAGCACCAGCGTACCGGCGTAGCACCAGCGTACCGGCGTAGCACCAGCGTACCAGCATAGCACCAGCGTACCAGCATAGCACCAGCGTACCAGCATAGCACCAGCGTACCGGCGTAGCACCAGCATAGCACTGTTGAATAAATTCTCATGCACACTAATAATTCTATATTAAACTGATTATGGGAGCAGGGTAAGTATGGCATTAGTCATGTAAACACCTTACTCTGATTATCTTAATGGTCGTTAAGGTCTTAATCGAAGTAAGCATACGTCGACTAAAACACCTAGATTTTTTAGCAATATTTTGATTTATTAGGACATGTAAACAGCAGTGTATTTGTTCTAGCATGAGCAGCGCGAGCCTCTCGCTTTAGTGAAGTGAGTTCGGAAAATGGAAAGGTATGCATCTTAGAAATAGTTTTCACATTTAAACTCTATATGTCTGAACTCAGATTCAAATAGGCTTCATATTTATAATACTATTATAATATGGTTAAATATGAATATAATAATATGTGGTAGAACGTTTATTTTGATTGGCATTTTTGGCACTTCAAAGTCCTATCAGGTAGCCTGATTTCAAATGTGTCCACGTAAACAGGATTATTCTGGAAATGTTTCTTATTGCAAAACATGTAAATGTTTAAATCAAATTATTATATTAATCTTACTATCCACAATAATCATAGTAAAATGGGGCGGCAGGTAGCCTAGTGGTTAGAGTGTTGGACTAGTAACCGGAAGGTTGCAAGATCTAATCCCAGAGCTGACAAGGTAAACATCTGTGGCTCTGCCCCTGAACAAGGCAGTTAACCCACTAAGCCGTCGTCGAAAATAAGAATTTGTTCTTAACTGACTTATCTAGTTAAATAAAGGTTTAAAAAATGTGCATGTAAACATACTTATTGACTGGAAGGAAGATCATGTATTTCAATGCATTTTAGTATGATAATTGCAATTTCAATCATTTAAAATATCTCGTTTTGTGTGCGTGCATGTGTAAAGCTACTGGAGCTGTTGCCAGATCATTTTATGTTAATTGCTCTACCATAACCTGCCTCCAACTTCGTTTTAGAGAAGGCGTATTTCTGTCTGTAATGAAGCCCTTTTGTGGGGGAAAACTCATTCAGATTGGCTGGGCCTGGCTCCCCAGTGGGTGGGCCTATGCCTTCCCAGGCCTGCAACCCTGCCCAGTCATGTGAAATCAATAGATTAGGGCCTAATTAATTTATTTAAATTGACTGATTTCCTTATATAAACTGTAACTCAGTAAAATCTTAGAAATTGTTGCATGTTGAATTTATAGTTTTGTTCAGTATATTAAATAGTGATTATGTATTATATAGTATAGTGATTATGTATTATATAGTATAGTGATTATGTATTATATAGTATAGTGAATGGATAACAAATATCACAATTAAAATGATTTATTAGACATATATGATAACAATCAGATAATATGCATATCACACAGCTTATTTAGTAGCTTTCTCTCATCTTAGATCAAACAAACTTTCAGAAGTCTAGCTGTAGACTGATAAGAAGAAGACGCCAATTAATGATCACTTTTAAAAACACTGAAATAGATTTTGTAACGATTTGACTACGCAGAAAGCTGTAAAAATCTCAAATAATACTTGATCTTTTAGAAATACTGTCTATCCCTCCACATGGAAAACCCAAACACATTAACTAAACACTCTGGAGTACACATTCCACTCTTATCTACTGCAAGGAATGCCTTCAGTACCGGCAAAAATAACTGGGGACTTCTTGGCAAATAGTCCTGTTATTCATAGTCAACTGGTTTTATGTCTTACTGCTCCTCCTACAGAAAGTGAAAGTTGACTTTGGCTCGTAGGTTCTTGTGGTGAAGCTTTTCACATTACATGAAGGTAGTTTGTGCTACACCTCTTATTTAGTGTTATTTACTCTGTATATACTGTATCTACTATATGATACAGGACAACAAAGGCAAAGGGTATTGCATATAAATTAATCTAAAACAATGTAATGTGTTATAAATTGAATACAGTAATATAATTGCTATTGTCTGCTTCAGCCGTGAAAGGAAAGCCATACCATACCAAAATGTTTAACTGACCTTAAGAACAATAAGCCACACTAAACTGTTAACTATTCAAGTATTAATAAACACCCAGACCCTGAAAAATAAAACATTTCATCCATCAGCCTTTGTACTGCTCTAAACCTTATCAAACCAAACAATGCTTCCATTGTGATGAAAATATTGAGAGTAGGGACATGGTATTGCTTTATACAGCACTTTAAGAGGGTCCATTTCCTTTACATCAGCATAAAACTCAAGTGTTTTATTTTAGGAGAGATGAACGCCGACCTCGACCTAACCAGGTTAAATCACTGCAAGTACGCTATTACCATTCATCACTATCACACACACACACACACACACACACACACACACACACACTCCCACACACTGGCACTCACACACACACAAATAAAATATCCTCCCTAACTCACTCTAAATTAGTTCAGTCAACATCACCGTGAACCTTGGGAGAAGGATAACAAGCAGATTGAGGCATAATTCAATCATTTGAAATAAAATGCTGCTTTATAAAAGATCTCTCAAAGATCTCTTCTCCTGACAACACTGTTCCATTCTGCCTCTCAGGATGGCCAAGAAGGGTCGACTTCATAAAATCTCTTCCAGATAGGAATGGATGAAGGTCAGACTGAAATGAATAGCGTTGGGTGACATACGGAACCACAGTGAAGAGATTGCCCTTTCCTGGCTCCTCTCCTCAATGTGTGAACCGAATGGCAGCGATGTGCGCCCACACAGTCCCTGCTGCAACTAGCATGCACCCGGTGCTCAAGTAGCTACAACGTGTCAGAGCATCTGTTTGTTCACCGCTGATAGTCGGTAGCCCGAGTCACGCCTGACCAGAATGGGTCTTGAGGAGAGCATTGCGGGAGGGCAGCGGTTGAAGCTAAGTCAATTAGCCATTCACCTCATGGTAGCATTACACAGAGCGAAAATCGATGGATTAGCCAGTTAGCTTGAATAAACACTCACAAATAGTGTGCTACAATTCAATGGTGTGTAAAGAATTCTAAAGTGGGATATGACTTATTAAGGTCAATTATAGCATGCCCATTATGAGGTTGTGTGGAGTTATTTCAGAATATATAGTAAAGTTCAGACCTCTCTCATAATGTCACTACTCTAGGTCACCATAGTGACATACACTACCATTCAAAAGTTTGGGGTCACTTAGAAATGTCCTTGTTTTTGAAAGAAATTCAATTTTTTGTCCATTAAAATAACATCAAATTGATCAGCAATACAGTGTAGACATTGTTAATGTTGTAAATGACTATTGTAGCTGGAAACAGCATATTATGGAATATCTACATAGGCGTACAGAGGCCCATTATCAGCAACCATCACTCCTGTGTTCCAATGACACGTTGTGTTAGCTAATTCAAGTTCATCATTTTAAAAGGCTAATTGATCATTAGAAAACCCTTTTGCAATTATGTTAGCACAGCTGAAAACTGTTGTCTGATTAAAGAAGCATTAAAACTGTCCTTCTTTAGACTAGTTGAGTATCTGGAGCATCAGCATTTTGTGGGTTCGATTACAGGCCCAAAATGTCCAGAAACAAAGATCTTTCTTCAGAAACTCGTCAGTCTATTCTTGTTCTGAGAAATTAAGGCTATTCCATTCGAAAGATTGCCAAGAAACTGAAGATCTCGTACAACGCTGTGTACTACTCCCTTCACAGAACAGCGCAAACTGGCTCTGACCAGAATAGACAGAGGAGTGGGAGGCCCCGGTGCACAACTGAGCAAGAGGACAAGTACATTACAGTGTCTCGTTTGAGAAACAGACACCTCACAAGTACTCAACTGGCAGCTTCATTAAATAGTACCTGCAAAACACCAGCGTCAATGTCAACAGTGAAGAGGTGACTCCGGGATACTGGCCTTCTAGGTAGTTGCAAAGAAAAAGACGTCTCTCAGACCGGCCAATAAAAATAAAAGATTAAGATGGACAAAAGAACACAGACACTGGACAGAGGAACTCTGCCTAGAAGGCCAGTCTAAAAGTATTTGGTTTCAAAAGTCCAATTTCATATATTGTGCAAACTTCATAATTTTCTTGTTATTTTAAATTACAGATAGCCAGGGGCGTGCTCCAACACTCAGACATCATTTACATGTGTGTTTAGAGCCCGCCAGAACAGAGGTAGTAGGGATGATCAGGGATGTTCTCTTAGTATGTGCGTGAATTGGACCATTTTCCTGTCCTGCTAGGCATCGAAAATGTAACGAGTACTTTTGGGTGTCAAGGAAAATGTATGGAGTAAAAGGTTTTTTAAAAATATTTAGGAATGTAGTGAAGTAAGTGTTGTCAAAAATATAAATAGTAATGTGCAGATAACCCAAAAACTACTTAAGTAGTACTTTAAAGTATTTTTACACCACTGCATATAACTAATATGTCAATGGTACAATGGTACAATGGTTAAAATGGTTAAAAGTCACTATTTTTTTACATGTTCATTGGAGACCGTGTTACACAGTTACATGTAGGTGGCTACTGTAATGCTAAGGCTAACTTGTTGATGCTGCTTGGTGGAATACCCCCTGGGCTGTGTGTGTTGAAAAAAAAGCCATCACTCTGCTCTCTCAATTGTCATGGATACGGATGTGCTTCCTTGATTCCACCTGTCATCGTCTTTTCATCATGGTGGACACTTCTGCAGTAGGAAGTCCCAAATAAACAGCAGAATAATGTGTGAGAGATGTGTGCATGGCTGTCCATGCGTAAAATGGTAAATGTTGACAGTGTATGTGTGTGTATGTGTGTGTATGTGCAAATGTGGGTGCGCTTGTGTGTATCCCAATGTTATTGCATTGGCGATTTCCACTCAGTTCAGGAATCGGTTATCATTTTCATTGTTGAGTTTTTCCCAATTCATCACTTGAATTTCAATTCACATCCTGATATAGGGAACTCAACACAATAAACAAAAAACTGATACAATAACATATGTCATATGCCTTGGGAAAATATAACATTATGTATCCTCCATGTTGTGATTCTCACAGGCCCCACTCAGGCAAATAATAAATATTAGACTACGGGGTCCGCAATATTTTAAACCTTTAAACCAGAAAGGGCTTTTGTCAGCCTTAACTGTACAAAAGGTCTTACCTGTAAGCCTGACGAAGACCTTTGTGGTTGAAACAATGCTAATAAAACGTCAGGAGCATCAAACCAGTGGGAAGGTTTTTTGTCTTATTTTCACGTCATTTTGTACCCTGTGGAGGTTTGTTGGATGTGTACAGCACTTTTGAACTAATAGATTCTTTTTTCCTGAAAAAAGTATAAGGACAGCATATCATCTACAGTCTAAACCATCTCTGAGAAATGTGGAGGTTTCCAAATGATTAACAACTTTGCTTGGTATGACAACAAACGATTGACTCTTGGTTCCCTACCTTGAGCTCCTTGAAGAAGATGCAGCTTCGGGCCCACTCCACGATGGAGAAGAGCGTCTGGTCAGCCATGTGACACATTAGGCTGAAGGGGCTGAGTCTCTCCTGACCCTTGCCCCCCTGGCCACTCTGCTCCTGCTGAAGGTGAGCAGCGATCTTACTCTGCACCTGCAGCTCGTCCGGGTCACATCGCAGAAACTCCAGCACCAGCTGAGGCACCCCGGGGACCTGCGGAGAGCCCGGTCCAGAGTATACCTGCTCCGGGTAGGTGTAGCTGCCCACTACCGAGTCTGGGGAGCTTGTGTAGTGGTCCGGGTACTCTGACTTGATCGCCCTGCTGGGGAAGGAGGCGTACTGGTACTGGGGGGGTAAGGGTGCATGGGGGGGGAGTCCAGGCATAGCCATGCCCAGTGAGGGGGGTCCGTAGAGGCTGCGGTCGTAGTCTGTGGGGGCGATGGGGGTCGTGGTGGTGTGGAGGATGCCCTTGGGGAGCGGGTGGAGGCCCGGGAGACTGCCGGTGAAGGTGTAGTCTGTCTGAGTGTCAGGGGACAGCATCGGAGGGGTGGTCTCCATCTTGAGGCCAGTGGCTCGAATCAATGCTTTCTTCTGCTGCTTGAGGGCTCGGTCGCGCTTGTACATGGGGCCAAACTTATTCCGGCCTCCTCGCATGCGATCGGCTCGGACAGCTGATGGAATGAGAGCAAGATCGAACGCCATTACTGTTATTCCACTCATTACTAGCATTCACTATGCAGAGGTTTATGTTCCTGTGTGAGAGTTCTTGGTGTAGCAAGCAAAATGTGAACCAAAAATACACTAATAGAGCAATCCTTTTGTAGATTGAATGTATATATTTGAAGATATGGATTAAATCCATTGTAAAGTACATTTAATTTCCAGGGATAAACAAAAATGTTAGTTCTCATTTTGTTATTATTCTGAATCCCAAAATAACTTTAAAGTGCATTTACAGAGCTTGCATTCAAGCTTGTTGTTTCATAATGATTTACTGACATATGAAGAATAACCTCACCCAAAGCTCTTCTAATTATTCAGTCATATTGGAAAACGTACTCTTCATACACGTTTTATCAAAGGCTACTGAAATAGTTTACCCGGAGGTAGATTTAAAACATATATTATAATTCCATAGCTAATATGCCAATGTTGATACAGCAATTAAAACCCAAACATTGGCAAAAATATATATGCAACAACTGACAAACTATACTTATAATATAGCTCATTTTTCTTACGTTTCATTAATTAGAGACGAATATTTAACGAAACCTATTTGATAATAAGCCTACCAACAGACAGACTATAATGCAGCCTATTGAAGCCTACTGTTGTAAAATATATCACCAACACAAAGAGATAGATATGCAATTTCATCAGATATCAAATCTGATTTATAGCCCCCAAAAAATATACAACAAGTAGACGTTTAAATATATGAATTTTAAAATCTGACTGCATGCCATGTTAAACTAAAATATGAACTAAATGAATCAAATAAAAAGGATCTTACCTTCTAATCGCATTCCAACATTCAGGCATTTCTGAAACCGACAAAATGGACACCGTTTCCTCTGAGTTTTGTCAATTTTACAATCCTGGTTTTCTGCACATGTATACCTCTTATTATTTTGAACCGTTCTTTTGAAGAAACCCTGTGTGAGAGAGAGTTCATATAGACACGCCTATTAACAAAATAGCCAAGTTAAGATCATCATCAATGCTGCAATAAAATTAATACAAAAACGAAAATAATATTAATACATTTGAATTAATAAAAACGATAACGAATTTCTTGAGAGATATCATCTTGACGTAAATAAAAAAGACTTGTATAAAAATAAATGATTGCGTCTTTTGCAGCCTACCTTACAGCTTTCACACGTCAGTAGTCCATAGTGGTATCCCGACACCTTATCGCCACAAACAGGACATAGCTCTTCCAAATCGACATCATAAGTGTACTCCATTCCGGTCAACGGAACACCTGGGAATGCACATGCCGGTGAGCAACAGGTAGTTTACAAATAAATCACTGTATTTAAAAAAATATATAAACTTTATCTGTATCACCAGTATTCTGTCTTATATGTAGGCCTATCAATTGTGTGTATTTCCACTAATAGGCCTAAATATTGGAAACATTGTCATATTTCATAACAATTAACGGCATTTCTTTGCTTGTATTTTGGATGTGAGTAGCCTATGTGCATAAACAAAATTATCGGCAAACATGTAGCCTGTCCTATTTCAGGAGAAAAGGCTAATTAAAACCTGATTACAATCTTTAATAAATCAAAGCGCATGTATGCATATTCGATAGCAATCTAATATTGTAAGAATGATTTTGTATCCCCAATAATCTGATCCATCAGATTTTGACCCTAGGCCTACGAAATTATGCACCGAAATTACGCACATGTAGCAAAGCTACATCATTTATGAACATGCATATTTTCAAATGAGCATCAAAACAAATACTTTACCAGCATTTACATAATTATTTTAAATCACCGCACTAAATTCAAAGTTAATTGTTGAATGATGACATTCGGAAAGCCGCAAAAGTAGTCTACGTAAGCAGGCCATACCTGTTGGATCCCCAGCGTTATATTGGCTAGAACGGTAGTATTCGGTGTCCGTTCTCCTCTTGGCTAGAACGGTAATAGGCTATTCAGTGTCAGTTTGGATATGCATCCACGGAGAAACGACTTCGAAACACGCGCTGTGGCTCTAACTTTATGAAATGAATAGGCCCACCCCGCAGGAATGATGATGGAGGAAGGAGCAGTGAGCAGCTCCCTACAATAACTGACTTTGCCTGATCGAGACCTACCATGTGCATGCCCACGGACAGACATACCCTCCTCATATTTACAGATTGTGAGGGTGGATCTGATTGGAAGGCATGTCACGCTGGTGAGGTAAGCGACGGGAGACACCTCCTATCTGCTTGGCTAAAGTAGGTCTATAGAGTGACTGACATGTGGAGGGATGACACTCTATAGATAAGTATTAGTGCCTTAATAAAAAATTATAATGATTTTAGATTATACTTTAATCGTGAGCTAACCAATATCACAAGAACCGTAGGCTACTTATTGATTTTGCCACTAAAATGACTAAAACTAGCATAACCAAAATAGGCCTAATTATATAACGCTATTTGGTAATAGGCCTACTGTCTTTTGTGGCCTCATATTTTGCATGCCAAACCAATAAAATATATACCGTTGTATTACTATCGAATACTATAGGCCTACAATATGAATAAATAATCACTTATCATCCGTCTTTGATTAAATAAAATGTCAAATGTAAATAACAACACGGAACGTATGAAGGGAAGACTATGGGCTGGCAATTCTGACCGCGCACTGAACATAATGGGGGATGAAGCAATGGAGCCAGATCACACCGTGCAGTCCTACCTAACCCATTATTGGAAAAGCGATCCGAAACGGAACCATTATTAAAATGTATTCACCTTGCACATGATTAATAGCTGAAAATACTTACTTGGGAACTTCAGATGGTATATTTACTGATGTTGTTTAGATTTATTCAATAAGCATAATATATGTGCTGCTCAGACATGAACAAAACAAACAAAGCAGCAACTTTTGGGTTAGAGTTGGATTAAAAATGAGCAAGCGCTCAAGACTCGATAACTACGTTTCTCCTGCTTCTCGGGTTCAGCGTGGATACGTTTTGATTGGACTCTGTGCTCATGTGACATTGACTTTGGATAACGCTTAGTTTTTTCTTCTTACGGTGACCTCACGGATAATCTTTCAAATGCTGTTAAAAACTGTTTTCACAACTACAACTTTCTCTATAGCCTATTATTTTAACTGTGATGTAAAATATTACATGGCTAAATAGCCTAAATCCTATTAAATTCAAAGGACTTTCTGTCAAGGGCACACACACTAATCAACGAGAAAATAAGATATCAGATTGACCTGCCTTGTGCTTTTCAACTCAACATATAAGTGTAATTTATTTTTTTAACTTTCCATAAATGAATTCCATAATCTTCAGTCTTGAATTACAATTAATGTTAGCCTATACCCCAGAATGTTGAGGGATAGTAGGCCTAATTATATTATTTTATTGTTGTTGCATATATGAGTACATTTAATACAGGCTAATAAACGGTTGACTGCACATATTATGTCTGACTCTGGCTTTAATCAATAGTCTACGTAGAGATACTAGCAACTTATCATGTATTTATTGTGTCTTTTGTCATAACTTGAGCATGCCTGACTAAGTCCTTGGAAACTGGAACATTTGAGAAATTACATTCACGAAATATTTGCCAGCAATATTCTGTACAGCCTCCTCACCTGGAAATTGTAATTTTAGAATATTTCTCATATTAATGGTGACGTTTTTTTTTATTGTGTTAAATATAGTCCTCGTAAACTGGAAATCAGCGTCGTGGATGAGCTTAATAATGTCCTTGTGTAAAATCGAATCCACATTCAACCATTGTGCATAGCCCACTAGGCCTAAAGACTAATCCATTAGTATAGCCTATGTGGCCGATATCTCTTTGCAGAGGAGCACAAAATGATTTCGTGAATAATGAAACATATAATGACGAAATAGATGAGACTTGAACAGTGATTTCTTAGCGCTGTCTAGCGTCAACTTGTTACATGGATTTCTCAAGTCACTAACTATAATAATACTACAATACATTTATTATAAGTTAAACGATAATTTAAAATAGATAGGCTTACAACAACAGCCTAAACATCCCAAGCAGCAAAGTGCACCATACAATGCCACATTTTAGTGATGGAACGGTATGCGCATCTCAATCTGTTGCTGCACAGATGCATTCATACAATACGAAGAGGCTCCATATGGTAGTATTCCCAGCTCTTTGTACATCACCAACAGAGGCGTGCACCACACACACACACACACACACACACACACACACACACACACACACACACACACACACACACACACACACACACACACACACACACACACACACACACACACACACACACACACACACACACACACACACACACACACACACACACACACACACACGCGCGCACACACACACACACAAAGTGTAGAATCATGTGCATAAATCAATCAGCCTAACAGATTGTCCCTAATATTTTTTTGGTTATTTTAGGATTATTGTTGTTCCTCATTGATGTTCATTATTTATTAAAGCAATATTAAGAGCCGTGAAAGTGATTATTGGTTATTGGTAAATAATAATACATTATATATTGAATATATTATACTATATTTGATTTATGTAATAATAATATTAGGGCTATTATTGTAAATTAATTATTTACACTGTCTTTATTAACGTTGTTCATATTTATTGTCCTCAAAGAGGAAATCAAATCTATCGGAAATGGCATGGACCTTAACCTCTGAGGATTAGAGGGGGGTCTGCAAAAACACATGTGCACGCATTGTGACTGTAGAAGGGTGGAGCAAGACATATAGCCATTTGGACGACCCTCCCTATCTATAAATCAGAGAAAATAGATAATCTGGTGTTTATATTTTGGGATGGATTTTGTTTTGTGACTGTGCTGTGGCTACAGCTAGGGCCGGACGGGCCGAAGACACGCTCTGTCTCTCTGCCAGAGACGTATTTGTAAAATAAATAAAGAAGAGATTTGTGGCTGGGCCAATGTTTAGACTTCGTATTTTTTTGTTTTTATGCCATCCTCAGCTTTTCTTTTCGTGTCACTGTCGAAAAAAGGGGAGCACCGTAACATGTATTATCATAGCATAGATGCTGACGAATAGGCTACCTTAATGAGTGTAGGCATCATAGTTATCTGGATATTGAAGTAAATTGCAAACCAGACATTGCATAAATCCTAAAGCCTAGTCATTTGCACATTCAATACGTTTGTGTAATTCAAAAATTATTCTGAGGTGAAACTAACAAAAGACGTCGAAGCTACAGCCGACGCCTTAACTGACAGTCTCGTCCTAAAATCACGTCAGTCAATTTGTGCCATGACTGTCTGAAGAGCAACACTGCCGTTATTGTTAGTCCTCTATGCCATGCAAGGTAATAGGGAAATTAAACAGCCGCCTACGGCATAATGTTTCTTCAGTGAACTTCGCTTTGTGCCCAGCAACAGAGAGATAAATAGAGGTTTTGACAAGGTCAACCTCTATTGTACACCTTTGAATAAGCTACTTCGATTTTCTTCTCTCTTGAGTAGGCTAGGCCCTGTGGTTATTCTGATTGATCAATCTATCCAGGACTAGCTTACATAAGAGTTGAGAAATATGACACATAGGTCAAATAAATGTCTATTCCACATTGGTTCAACATAATTTAATTGAAATGGCATGGAAATCACGTTGATTCAACCTGTGTGTGCCCAGTGGGGTGGCCTATAGGCCTGTCCTGTGTTTGTACTGTACAGTGCAATCGGAAAGTATTCAGACCTCTTGTCCTTTTCCACATTTTGTTACCTTACTGCCTTAAGGTAACAAGAATCTTTCAAAATTGATTAAAAGAACCTTAGACTGGGGCGAAGGTTCACCTTCCAACAGGACAACGACCCCTAAACAGACAGCCAAGGTAACGCATGAGTGGCTTCGGGATAAGTCTCTGAATGTCCTTGAGTGGCCAAGCCAGAGCCCGGACTTGAACCTGATCGAACATCTCTGGAGAGACCTGAAAATAGCTGTGCAGCAACGGTCCCCATCCAACTTGACAGACTTTGAGAGGATCTGCAGAGAAGAATGGGCGAAACTCCCCCAGTAAAGGTGATATGTGAAATGTGATATTTCAGTGTTTTATCTTTTATACATTTGCAAAAATATATGAAAACGTGTTTTTGCTTTGTCATTGTGGGGTATTGTGCTGACGGGAAAAAACATTTCATCGTTTTTAGAATAAGGCTGTAACATAACAAAATGTGGAAAAAGTCAAGGGGTCTGAATACTTTCCGAATGTACTGTATATCATACAAACAATAGAAACATTACGTTTTTAGAATTCAATTTACATTCCTGAAAAAAATGTCACTTTTCACTGTCAGAGAAAATGTTTAGGCCTACAGGCTATGGACACTCTTTCAATGTATGAAGAGTGAATGACAAAATAGTTCACTTAATGCATTCTCCAAATCAATTATAAATTGTCTCAACAACATAGAACCTTTTGGGTTTTGTAGAACTCTGAAGCCTGTGATGCAGACAGCGCTACCGCAAACCAATTTGCTGAAAGTTTCAAGAACTTTAACCAACATGTCCTCTCTCCAAATTGCTGAGGATCTCTCAAATAAAGTATTTTGGTCATATTGAGTGCGCCCTCATTCACCCTCTCAAGGTGGGCAAAGAAGGTGAGACTGAGGCCGTGTGTTTAAGGTAACTATCAATTTTGACTTGGTTAACTGGTCTTTTGAAAAACAGAAGGGCTTGCACTGCTGACTTTCACTCGATTTTCCCGCCATTTCTGGACACCTGTTACCAGCTTAGTATATTTCTATTTGGATATATGGTTAATAACAAATATGTTTATATTAATAATAATGGATTGGATTTGTATAGGGCCTTTCTACCAACTGAGGTACTCAAAGCGCTTTACAAAACACACCTCATCCACCACCAAAGTGATGCACGGCAACCATTTTGTGCCAGAATGCTCACCACACATTAGATAGCATGGTGAAAAGGTGAGGAGTGATATATCCCAATTAGGAATGAGGGGGATGATTCAGTGGCCATGATGGAAATGAGGCCAGATTGGCAATTTAGCCAGGACACCTGTGTTAACACCCTTACTCTTGCGATAATGTCAAAGGGGGTGAATGCAATGGAGAAAATGGGATAAGTCGTTGTCTTACATGATAAGAAACATGCCTGATCTAGAAAGTGAATTGTTTTCCCAGACGAGAAGTTAGCGTTTTGGTCAATCAGGTTTTGCATACAGTAAATCTGTATCGTGGAAGTTCAGCGCTATAGCATGATTTAAATTTAAAGGCAATGTTCCCGCATTCGCAGAGACTGCATTCACGATAAGGCTCAATGGGAAATTACGTTAACATTTCAATAGCTTTCGCACTGAACTTCCACAATACAGACTGAATCGAGCCCTAAGACAGCCTGAGAAACGCTTACATTGTCGGAATCACAAAATGACTGATATTTACATGCAGTGTGGCATGCTAACCAGTGGTTAGGGTTAAATAGATACACTTACAGATCTAGGATCTTAATTTGACCAATATTGTCACAGCAAAATAAATCCTGCAGCAAAGGATTTGAATGTTTAGTCCATAATGCTGCTTGATTGGGGGTTAGGCTATTAGCTAGCCAAAAGTAGGCTACATGAAAAGTGCAACTGTTAATATGACCGTGTGTTAGTGTGGGTTTTCAGTAAATCAGAAAGCTCATCTGCATTTCCTGCAGTGCTGGAAAATTCTCATCAACAAAAGAGTGATCAAATTAACATCCTACATCTGTATAATGCATTCTGAAGAGGGTATTCATAGGAAGTGTTACCACTATCACACTCACAAGAACACTGATTGGAAGGAGTAGTCCCTAACAATGTAGTGTGTGGTGGTAAATACACTATCATGCTGGCCTACTTTAACCTCAACCACAGTATCTCCCACATGAACAGATGTGCAGAAACGTGGCCAAAATAAAAACCCTTCTTCTGCAGAATCCAAGGTCAGGCCATCTTGGCTACATGCAGTTTATCATATGTGGACGGAAATGTTATTTCAGTGTATGGGCTTTTCTTCTAACCTGGGATCCAAACTGAAGGGTTCTATTTCACGATTTTTTCACGTCACGATTTCAGTCTGGCCTTCCAACAGTGAAACAGAGCAATTCAGTTTGGATTGCAGGATTCCTTTCAACATGTGCAGACCAGCTGGATGGAGTGTTTACGGGCATATTCAATCTCCGCATATTCCAGTCTATAGTCCCCACTTGCTTCAAAATGTCCACCATTGTTCCTGTTCCCAAGAAAGGGAAGGTAACTGAACTAATGTACTATTACCCCGTATCACTCACTTCTGTCATCATGAAGTCCTTTGAGAGGCTAGTTAAGGATCATATCACCTCCACCTTACCTAACACCCTAGACTCACTCCAATTTGCATCACTGCCCCAATAGATCCATGGACGCTATCGCCGTTGCACTGCACACTGCCCTATCCCACCTGGACAAGAGAAATACCTATGAAAGAATGCCGTTCATCGACTACAGCTCAGTCTTCAACACCATAGTGCCCCTCCAAGCTCATCACTAAGCTCAGGGCCCTGTGTCTGAACCCCCCTCACTGTGCAAATGGGTCCTAAACTTCCTGACGGGCCGAGCCCAGGTGGTGAAGGTAGGCAGCAACACCCTGACCCTCACCACAGGGGCCCTACAAGGGGTGCGTGCACTGTACTCCCTGTTCACCCATGTGACTGTGGCCATGCAGGTGTCAAACTCAATCATCAAGTTTGCTGACTACACAACAGTGGTAGGCCTGATTACAACAACAACGAGACAGCCCACAGGGAGGAGGTGAGAGCCCTGGCGGAGTGGCACCTGGAAAATAACCTCTCCCTCAACGTCAACAAAACAAAGGAGCTGATCTTGGACTAACGGAGTGCAGAGAGAACACGCCCCCATCCATGACGACAGGCAGTGGGTCAAAAGCTTTAAATTCCTCGGCATGTACATCAGTGAGGACCTAAAATGATCCTTTCACACGGACAACGTGGTGAAGAAGGCGCAACAGTGCCTCTTCAACCTCAGGAGGCTGTAAAAATCCAGCTTGGCACCTAAGACCCTCACCAACTTCCACTGATGCACCATTGAGAGCATCCTGTCGGGTTGCATTACAGCCTGGCATGGCGATTGAACCGCCTGCAACCGTAGTGGTCAGCCCAACACATCACCGGGGGCACACTGCCTGCCCTCCAGGACATCTACAACACCCGGTGTCACAGGAAGGCCAGGAAGATCATCAAGGACCTCAGCCACCCGAGCCACAACCTGTTCACCCCGCTGCCATCTAGAAGGTGGAGACAATACAGGTGCATCAAAGCTGGGGGGTGGGACACTTGTGGTAAAGAGAGACTGAAAAACAGCTTCTATCTCCAGGCCATCAGACTGTTAAACAGTCACCACTAGCTGGCTTCCACATGTTGCCCTGAACCTCAGACACTGTCACTAGCCAGCTACCACTCGGTACTATACCCTGCTGCACCTTAGAGACTGCTGCCCTACAGTATGTACATAGAGATGGAACACTCCTCATTTTAATAACGTTTAAATTGTGTTTTACCCACTTGTACATGTATATACTGTATTCTAGTCATGTCTCATCCTATATAACTACTGAATACACACCTTTTCTATTCACATACTGTCTATACACACCATTCACATACGTATAGATTTATTTTACGGACTCTTGTCTGGAAGCTAATTTCCTGCATTTCTATCCATTCTTCCATGGGGTTTGGTACAGTCTATTTAATTGGTTCATTCTGACATTTCTTGTTGCTTTTTTAATGAAAATATTTGATTATTTGTGAACTTGTTTGACATTATACTGTTGCACCTGCTATAACATGTGCTAAACTGAATACGCAACCAAAAAACTTTGATTTGATAGACACACACTTTATGACCCCCCCCCCCCCCCCCCCCCCCCCCAAACAATAACACTGGTCAAAAATACAACCCTTCCCCCCTCCCCCACCCTGAACAATAACGATATCACTGATCAAAAATCCCCCCCCCCCCTCTACTTCCCTTCTTCCCCCCCACCCTGAACAATAACAATATCACTGATCAAAAATCCAACTCTCCCCCCTTCCTTCTTTAATCCATGCTGCTGAGCTTCCTGATGGATGTACCCTTGTCCCCCTGCATTCCTGGCACGCGACTCTCAGCTTCCCTCGGGCCCACCTCGCCAGCCCTGTGATTGGGTGCCGCTGATGGTGGTACGCCAGGGTTACCCTGTGGCAAGGAAACACTGGTGCTGGCCCTGAGATGGTTGAGGTTTGACGTAAGTAGGATTCACCTCTGGCACCTCATAGAGCCTTGGAACAGGATACATTGGTTTTGACTGTGTTAAAATGTTTATAACTTCTGTCACCTCTCCTGGCTGAAAACTTTGAAGGAAGTTTGTCATAAGCTAAAAACACATTGGACTGGTTTCAGTGGAGTATACATGCGATATAACATGTCCTTGGTGTAATTCCTTATTTCAGCTCCTGAACAAACGCTTAGTCACATTAAAGAAAATGACTGCAATACCACACACATGCACTGATTAAGCCAGCACTGAGCACCTCCTAGCCCAGGAGTAACAGTGGAAAACAAAATAGCACATGGACACAAAGGCTAGCGATTGTTCACCAGTTGAAAACAAAATAAAGGCTGTGTAGGCCTAACTCAGTGTGAAGTCCTAACTCAGTGTGAAGAGCTAACTCAGTGTGAAGAGCTAACTCAGTGTGAAGTCCTAACTCAGTGTGAAGTCCTAACTCAGTGTGAAGTCCTAACTCAGTGTGAAGTCCTAACTCAGTGTGAAGAGCTAACTCAGTGTGAAGTCCTAACTCAGTGTGAAGTCCTAACTCAGTGTGAAGAGCTAACTCAGTGTGAAGTCCTAACTCAGTGTGAAGAGCTAAAGTTAGGCCTAACTCAGCGTGAAGACCTAACTCAGTGTGAAGTCCTAACTCAGTGTGAAGTCCTAACTCAGTGTGAAGTCCTAACTCAGTGTGAAGAGCTAAAGTTAGGCCTAACTCAGTGTGAAGTCCTAACTCAGTGTGTCGGCCTAACTCAGGGTGAAAGCCTAACTCAGTGTGAAGTCCTAACTCAGTGTGAAGGACCTAACTCAGTGTGAGGGAGCTAAGTCATTGTGTAGGCCTAACTCAGTGTGAAGGCCTAACTCATTGTGTAGGACCTAACTCATTGTGTTGGCCTAACTCATTGTGTTGGCCTAACTCATTGCCTAACTCATTGTGTAGGCCTAACTCAGTGTGTAGCCCTAACTCAGTGTGAAGGCCTAAAGTTAGGCCTAACTCATTGTGAAAGCCTAACTCATTGTGTAGACCTAACTCAGTGTGAAAGCCTAACTCATTGTGTAAGCCTAACTCAGTGTGAAAGCCTAACTCATTATGTAGTCCTAACTTATTGTGTAGGACCTAACTCATTGTGTAGGACCTAACTCATTGTGTTGGCCTAACTCATTGTGTTGGCCTAACTCATTGCCTAACTCATTGTGTAGGCCTAACTCAGTGTGTAGCCCTAACTCAGTGTGAAGGCCTAAAGTTAGGCCTAACTCATTGTGAAAGCCTAACTCATTGTGTAGACCGAACTCAGTGTGAAAGCCTAACTCATTGTGTAAGCCTAACTCAGTGTGAAAGCCTAACTCATTATGTAGTCCTAACTTATTGTGTAGGACCTAACTCATTGTGTAGGACCTAACTCATTGTGTAGGACCTAACTCATTGTGTTGGCCTAACTCAGTGTGAAAGCCTAACTCATTGTGTAAGCCTAACTCGGTGTTAAGGCCTAACTCGGTGTTAAGGCCTAACTCATTGTGTAGGCCTAACTCAGTGTGAAGGCCTAAAGTTAGGCCTAACTCATTGTGTAGTCCTATTAAAGACCTAACTCAGTGTTAAAGACCTAACTCATTGTGTAGGCCTAGCTCATTGTGTAGACCTAACTCAGTGTGAAAGCCTAACTCATTGTGTAAGCCTAACTCAGTGTTAAGGCCTAAAGTTAGGCCTAACTCGGTGTGTACGCCTAACTCAGTGTGAAAGCCTAACTCATTGTGTAGGCCTAACTCTGTGTGAAGGCCTAACTCATTGTGTAGGCCTAACTCAGTGTGAGGGAGCTAAGTCATTGTGTAGGCCTAACTCAGTGTGAAAGCCTAACTCAGTGTGTGGGCCTAACTCAGTGTGAAGGACCTAACTCAGTGTGAAGTCCTAACTCAGTGTGTCGGCCTAACTCAGGGTGAAAGCCTAACTCAGTGTGAAGTCCTAACTCAGTGTGAAGGACCTAACTCAGTGTGAGGGAGCTAAGTCATTGTGTAGGCCTAACTCAGTGTGAAGGCCTAACTCATTGTGTAGGACCTAACTCATTGTGTTGGCCTAACTCATTGTGTTGGCCTAACTCATTGCCTAACTCATTGTGTAGGCCTAACTCAGTGTGTAGCCCTAACTCAGTGTGAAGGCCTAAAGTTAGGCCTAACTCATTGTGAAAGCCTAACTCATTGTGTAGACCTAACTCAGTGTGAAAGCCTAACTCATTGTGTAAGCCTAACTCAGTGTGAAAGCCTAACTCATTATGTAGTCCTAACTTATTGTGTAGGACCTAACTCATTGTGTAGGACCTAACTCATTGTGTTGGCCTAACTCATTGTGTTGGCCTAACTCATTGCCTAACTCATTGTGTAGGCCTAACTCAGTGTGTAGCCCTAACTCAGTGTGAAGGCCTAAAGTTAGGCCTAACTCATTGTGAAAGCCTAACTCATTGTGTAGACCGAACTCAGTGTGAAAGCCTAACTCATTGTGTAAGCCTAACTCAGTGTGAAAGCCTAACTCATTATGTAGTCCTAACTTATTGTGTAGGACCTAACTCATTGTGTAGGACCTAACTCATTGTGTTGGCCTAACTCAGTGTGAAAGCCTAACTCATTGTGTAAGCCTAACTCGGTGTTAAGGCCTAACTCGGTGTTAAGGCCTAACTCATTGTGTAGGCCTAACTCAGTGTGAAGGCCTAAAGTTAGGCCTAACTCATTGTGTAGTCCTATTAAAGACCTAACTCAGTGTTAAAGACCTAACTCATTGTGTAGGCCTAGCTCATTGTGTAGACCTAACTCAGTGTGAAAGCCTAACTCATTGTGTAAGCCTAACTCAGTGTTAAGGCCTAAAGTTAGGCCTAACTCGGTGTGTACGCCTAACTCAGTGTGAAAGCCTAACTCATTGTGTAGGCCTAACTCTGTGTGAAGGCCTAACTCATTGTGTAGGCCTAACTCAGTGTGAGGGAGCTAAGTCATTGTGTAGGCCTAACTCAGTGTGAAAGCCTAACTCAGTGTGTGGGCCTAACTCAGTGTGAAGGACCTAACTCAGTGTGAAGGACCTAACTCAGTGTGAAACTCCTAACTCAGTGTGTAGGCCTAACAGTGTGTAGGACCTAACTCATTTTGTAGGACCTAACTCATTGTGTTGACCTTACTCATTGTGTTGGCCTAACTCATTGTGTAGGCCTAACTCAGTGTGTAGGACCTAACTCAGTGTGTAGGCCTAAAATTAGGCCTAACTCATTGTGAAAGCCTAACTCATTGTGTAGGCCTAACTCATTGTGTAGGCCTAGCTCAGTGTGTAGGCCTTACTCAGTATGAAGGCCTAACTCAGTGTGAAGGCCTAACTCGGTGTGAAGGCCTAACTCGGTGTTAAGGCCTAAAGTTAGGCCTAACTCGGTGTGTAGGCCTAACTCAGTGTGAAAGCCTAACTCATTGTGTAGGCCTAACTCTGTGTGAAGGCCTAACTCATTGTGTAGGCCTAACTCAGTGTGAGAGAGCTAAGTCATTGTGTAGGCCTAACTCATTGTGTTGGCCTAACTCAGTGTGAAGGCCTAACTCAGTGTGAAAGCCTAACTCAGTGTGTGGGCCTAACTCAGTGTGAAGGACCTAACTCTGTGTGAAACTCCTAACCCACTTTGTAGGCCTAACTCAGTGTGTAGGACCTAACTCATTATGTAGGACCTAACTCATTGTGTAGGCCTAACTCAGTGTGTAGCCCTAACTCAGTGTGAAGGTCTAAAGTTAGGCCTAACTCATTGTGATGGCCTAAAATTAGGCCTAACTTATTGTGAAAGCCTAACTCATTGTGTAGGCCTAACTCATTGTGTAGGCCTAGCTCAGTGTGTAGGCCTTACTCAGTATGAAGACCTAACTCGGTGTTAAGGCCTAACTCGGTGTTAAGGCCTAAAGTTAGGCCTAACTCGGTGTGTAGGCCAAACTCAGTGAGAAAGCCTAACTCATTGTGTAGGCTTAACTCATTGTGTAGGCCTAAAGTTAGGCCTAACTCATTGTGTAGGCCTAACTCGGTGTGTAGGCCTAACTCAGTGTTAAGGCCTAAAGTTAGGCCTAACTCATTGTGTAGGCCTAACTCAGTGTTAAGGCCTAACTCGGTGTGAAAGCCTAACTCATTATGTAGGCCTAACTCTTTGTGTAGGCCTAACTCATTGTGAAAGGCCTAACTCATTGTGAAGGGCCTAACTCATTGTGAAAGGCCTAACTCATTGTGAAGGGTCTAACTCATTGCGAAGGGCCTAACTCATTGCGAAGGGCCTAACTCATTGTGAAGGGCCTAACTCATTGTGAAGGCCGGTATGTGGCTTCTTCAGCAAACTACTGAACACCAGGTGGCCCACCGGAGCTTCCTCAAGGTCCCCATAACAGCACACAACAAACCACGTGTCCATCTTTGTACAGCCAAGCTCAAGTATTTTCTGTTACCTCTCCTGATTTTCATTTGACATCTTGCTCAGATCTTGGTGGAGCAGACAAAATGTCCCTTTAGAACATCTCACGGTCACAGAAACTGCAAGAATGAGCTTTATACATATTTATATATGTCATTTTGGTAAAGCCCAAAAATGCATTACACTTTTCACATCCTTTATAATGTATGCTCTCTTCAGGTGGAAGAGTCCAACTGAATCAGTTAAAGGGAGGTCTACATATATGTGATGTGCAGATAAAGGTGGGAATGACCTGGTAGCCCTTCCAGGAAAATTTGACAGGAAGAGAGGAATGATTAGGCCCAAAAAAACACTGTCACTTCCTATAACAATTTGTGGGGAACTCCATAAATAGTGAAGCAATTCTGCAGCCACTTGACATTGGCAGAAGAGGAAGAGGATCCTCCTTGAGAATGGGTATGGAGTCGGGAAAACGTGGGAAGATTTGACATGATGTATAGCAAGTACAGTATTACTAAAACCATAAAGGAGATTTGTTGGAAACTTATAGATTGTGTCTTTAATAAAGAGCATGTTCTGAAAAGTGACCAATAATGTATCAGTGTTTGGAGTCAACTAATCTTCTAGAGGTGAGAAAATTCCTCTTGAACTATCGTTTTAATTCCTCTACCATACACAGTAAAGACTGTTGATAGATCTGACATTAGTGAAGCGTTTTTCATCATTCAAATAGCAGTGGAGGCCTTGGCTTCCTCTGGCCCATTTTGAAATGTGGCCAGCTACGTAAATTCCCCAGAGCTGTGGTGGGCAGTGACGCTGTCAGTGGCCCTGGCAAAGGAGCTCGATTTGGCACAGTATGGGAAGCCATTATTTCTCCTTGGTTCAGATTGACAAGACAAGAGGCACATGCTAAAAACGACACCACTTTCTCTGCCCTGTCCACAAGAAGGGGAGGAGCCAACAACAGGATGTGACTGTCACACAGCAAACGGGCTCCCCGTAATTTATTACGACGACTCAGCTCTTTTATTTTAAGGTCTCTAGTGTAATGAGGCACCGCTATCATTGGGTAAATACCCCACCATGTTTAGACTAATATAGCCTCTGTAACCCGGGCTATCATCGGTATTTGCAAGGATCATGCGTATGCCTCTTAAAATAGGCACCCTATATGATGGGTGATCAGTGGCTATTTTCATTTGTGCCCGTCGTATGCCATCTCAAAGGCGTGGAGAACAAACGGGGAGTGGAGGGTCACAGACATTCATTCTGAGAGCGCATCCTAAATGGATAAGCTGGGGTCATTCATCTGAAATTTTACTTTTGGTCAATTATACATTTTTGGGCAAAGGGAGAGAAATAAAAACATTGAGGCCTTGGTCTCTCAGTTGCATAAGGTTCATGTTTATTTAGTTTCAAGTCCTGACATTCTATGCATGCTTTGAACACGTATTGCTCTGATAGCCACAGGTAGTCAAAGTTACAGTCAGGGCAGACACATGGACACAAAGTATATAAACCCATGTTGGAGGTTAAAGCTAGAATCCTTAGTTGCAACATCAATTTTTGGCCTCACGGATTAATGATACATAGGCCATTGATTCTTGAACATTTGTACTTATAAACGCATCATGAGTTCAATTGTTGTACCCCATCAGAATCCAAAATATAACGTAGCTTGTTTTGCTCCGATGTTTGTAAACAAAGAAAATATATTTAAAAAACACTTTATAGCCTCAAAACATGGCAAAAACTAGACTGTTTATATCATGGGATGGTCAGTCCTTGCATCCATAGCTCTGTCTATGAATTTGAGAGTGGTAACACTTCTCCAGGCCCATCCCTCAGATTTTTACCAAAACAGAGGTGGGGTGTCCCTTTGTTATTATTTCAAAGGATTGTAGCTTTAAGAAACAACATGTTACAGTAGAACATCACATCTTAACTTTTTAATTTCTCTGCCTGCAACTTTTTTAAACCCAGAACAACATAAACAAACAAAGCATTGTGCCCCCCTAAAACATGATATGACACCTGATATCACTGCAATTCAAAAGCCTTTCTTTTGATTGATACATTCTATCAAAGAGAATGAGAAAAACGATGTTGACAAATACGTATTGAAAATAAGCGAGAGGTTGTTAGTCACCACTTCAATAAAGTGTATAATGGCTTTATGCATAAGACCCCAATAGTGTTCCCTCAAATAAAATAAAGTGTTGATTGTAACACAGCACAGCAGAGTAAAGAGTTATGAGCGTAAATGTAATTGTTTGTGTCAGAGGCAAAGGTGTTGTGATGATCTGGCCCTATTCTTTTTGACACTTAGTGGTTAGGGACCGTTACCACTTAAATTGAGCAAGATTAAAAAGGCACACACACACGCAGGTCAACAAAAATCTAACATGTCAACCATGAACCAAAGATGAGCTTCCCTGTCAATTTTAATCCCTGAGCTGCAGGATGCAATTGAGCAAGATTAAAAGGTTCCTCAATTATAAAGCCAACATCCATTAAAACACACACCGGTCAACAAATATCAAACATGTCAACCATGAACCAAAGCAGAGCTTCCCTGTCAATTTGAATCCCTGAGCTGCAGGATGCCCCTTAAACTGGGCACCACTGACAGATAGCACCTACCTACAGGCCAACACATGCATCGCAAACCATGCATCTCCAAGATGTCTACCTTGTTTCTGGTAAATGACTGGGACAGAATACTAGTTATATCCCAAACCGGCTCTCACTTTTTCACTACCAACTCACTCGGAGGACCCTCAATTGTCACTTGACGAAACGAGAGTAAAGAGGGGCTCAATAAACCCATCAACTTTGGGACACACTCGTGACTTGAATGCAGCCCCAAGGTCTGTCAGAGGGCAATATTATTTTTGACGTCGTTTGCCCTCTGACGTCCCACGGTGATCTGCCCAGCCGGTAATATGCTAGTGTCCCCCCTTGACTAGAAACGACATAAAACATCCTCCGTTTAGGCTGCAAATGTGACGATTCCCTCCTAGACTAACTTTAATGGCGAGCAGCCCTAAAGAAAACTGGGAATATATGCGTACTGTCTTAATTAAACAATTTTCCTCCACCATGCTAGGTTGCACCAGTCTGTTGTTTGCCCCTGTCTGAAGGCTGCATGCAACGTCCGGAAGTAGCATCATGGTGGTAGAAAATTGTGTTTTATTAAGACAGTATGCATATTTTCCCAGGTATTTTAGGGCTGCTCGCCATTAAAGCTAGTTAAGGAGGAAACCGACGCCTTTGCAGCATGAATGGAGGATGCTTTATGTAGCTGCTCATCGCCGGGTGACACGAGTGTATCACCGGCTGGGCTGACTGCGTCGACACCTAGAGGTAATACGACGTCAGGAAGAACTACTAAGGGTCTCGGCGTTAGCTTGAACGATGCAATTCCAGATCAACATTTAAATAATAAAACGGGCATGAAATTCAAAATGATACAATTCCTCGTTGTTTTACAATATAATGACCACAACAGTCAAACATTTAATTTGGGAGATGTTTCATATTTTACGTGTCAAGCATCAGAAAGAGACACAAACAAATGCACATATATAATTAGGAACACTTGTCCACTCTTTTGTATGAAATTATGCAAACTCCTAACATTTCGCGGTGCTTCAAGTTGGCGCCTAGACCACTAGAGGGCGTAGTTCTTCCTGACGTCGTATTACCTCTAGGTGTCGACGCATTCAGCCCAGCCGGTGATAGACTCCTGTCCCCCTCCCCGGATAGCACTTCCCTCTGGAGCCTGCAGCCTTTCTGGCTTGGTCGAAGTGGCTATAGAAGGGTCTAATTAGCCCCAACACCCTTGATCATTTCCACTCCCTCAGCTTTGGGACACTTATGCATATGGCAGAGGCACACGTGTATGTGCAAATGGCTGGCCAGGGGGGTGCGGTAAAGGGAATGATTTGAGATTCAGCCACTGACTTAAAAAAAAGAAAAATCCTAGTCACCTTCACTTCAAACAATCAAATCTAATTGATATGCAAAACATTCTTAGAAAACAACAAAATACATTCCAAGTAAATTACAAATGTTAAAAGTTGAATAAAAACAGACAAAAGCGGGACATTGAATAGATGTGATTAATTCACTTACGAATACGCATCAATTCCCAGTTTGTTCAAAGACATGTGTATCCAAGATGTTGACAGAATGGCTACGATAGAGGCACTTCTAGTCAAAATGCCACAACTGGCTCCGACTGAGGACCTATAGCAAAACCATCAACTCTGGCACAGTCCCTTCACTTAAATCATTGTCTGGTGCAAATATGTAAACATTCAATAGATATAACACATACATTCAGTTGGATTTGGAATGCTTTGAAGGGGAGGGGTGCACTCCATGGATCTGATGCCAGTTTGCCCTTACAACATGTATTTCCTTACAGTTCTGATGTAACACTTCTAACTGACTGAGTCTGGTCACTGCTGCACTTTGCTCAAAAAACATATTGTCCTTTTTTTGCCTTGTTTGTAACACACCTGAGAATACAAGTGAATATGAGTCTAACCACAGAGCCTTACATCAATTCAGAACCCAAATTGTGTCCTTATTAGTCCATTAAAATCGTATTCTATTCCATATAGTCCAAACACCCACACAAATACAACAACTCCCCTACAGAAAAAAAAGACCCCAAAAGACAAGACGGCTACTTACGACGTCCCCCAAAACCTACAACTACTAATACTAAACGCGCAATTCAACAAAGTGATCCTGAGTAACTTCTGAGTGCAGTACACCAAACTTCCGCCTTACCCTGTTTAGAACTCAACTTCTGACGAACTCGAGTGAGAAAATATCACAGAAAACATTAACTGGCAGCTGCAACATTTTTGTTGATGCACATGCAGACATAACAATCCCTGTGACCCTAGAGGTCACAGGTGGGATTTTGCTTTGAACATGTCTCTTGAAAGAGTAGAATGCACAACAACAATACTCTTGAACTATGGCTGAGCTTGCCACTATTGGCAGCATTTCACATCTATTTAAAAAAAAAAACACACCCACACCCTGGGTTTTCAACAGTGTGCATATTGCACTTCTCGTCCTCCCAGGCATCTGGAGTAACTGGTACATCTCAGGAGAAGGTCGACTGGGACAGTAACACTTTACTGGCCTATCATCACCAATCCCAGAGTGGTCCTTCAGTTAATTAATTGATTGATCAAGAAATGCAATCTTCCATCGGAAAATCTTTCAAGTGTAGTTGGAAACATGAAAGATTCTCCTTCACTTCCACTTACCATTCCCCTTAAAAATACCCGTATCAATTTTGACTAAATTGAATTTCTACTCGCTAAAGGGCTTGAGTAGAAATGTAAATGAAAAAGAGGCTTGAATTTGCCGCCACTTTATGTTGACATTACTAGTGATGGGAAACAAGGCATCAGTGAAGGCAGCTTGGGACATCTCATCTGTCACTATTGGCAGACGTGTTGGGAGTAGATATACCAATGCCACCTGAGAAACCACACCACCCCCACCATGATAAATGTAACTAATCTTAAAAAGCTAAATGTATAGCATGTAGTATATATTAAAACTCAATTCAACTACACTTAGTAACTGAGTGTATCTTTAGAGACCTTTGGTAACAATCATTAACGCCGCATTGATTTTTTAAAAAACACATTGGGGAAGTATATCTCATGTACTTTACTGTAGCTGAGGATAGTACAAACATACCAAAGACTGCTGAAGTTATCTTTTCACTGACACAGGCATATGTCCACTGAAAACACAACAAACACTTCCTGAGGTAGTCTTTCAGTTACAACAGCGTTTTCTAGTGGATCCCCAAACAAACTAAAAACTTCCTGGAAATCTATACGAAAAATAGCTACCATGTTAACACTTCACATACTTGTAAACTGCACTTACACATCTGAACGATGCATTGGTTGTGCATTTCTTATTGCAGAGGCGTGTGCTCTGCGTAGATGAGAATACATTCAGATCTGTCGTGTAATAAATACATTTAGAAAAACAATTCTGTCACATTCACAAAAGAAAGAAGGGGGTCCCCCCCTCCTTCAGGTGAACGGTGGGTTTTGAGAGGCGTGGCTCAGTTGCCGGGGATGAGGCCTGTTGTCAGGCAGGTGGTGGTGCCTGCTCGGAGGGTGTTGGGGCTGAACTTGCAGGAGTGTAGGACGGCCTTAAACAGCAGGGGGAGCTGTTCCAACGGAACGTTCACTAGCTTCCCTGGAAGGAACGACCGTTTACATTACATTTTACACATTAGTCATTTAGCATATGCTCTTATCCAGAGAGTGCATACATTTTCCATACAATTTGTTTTATTTTTGTACTGCACCATCAAAGACAGTAAGCACAGAAAACAACCTCTCTTAATCCACATCTATCCCCCAAGCAAATCCAATGGACATTGACGTGCACAGTATTCACAACCACAGATCTATTACAGTACATTATTTACCATACATTGGGGTGTATAATGTTTTCCCTTGATGCCATCCTAAAATAGGATAGGATGAACTTTAACCTTAGACACACTGTGCTGTATACAAAATAAACACGGCACATAACATAGTACACACATTGCACATTACCCATGTCATACACACTGTACACGTTTCGTATAGCCATATGCATAATACATATTGCACACCTTACAGTGAAAATGGCTATCAGTCAGAGCTGAAAAGGGTTTGCATTATAAGGTGAAAATTGAATGAACTGTATGTACTCACCGGCAATGTGGCGGATCTCAGGGAGGCACATCATGATCTCAGGGAAGCGTTTGGGCTGGTGAGGGTACTTGTACTCAGCTAGGTCCTGGCACACATACCAGTAGCGCTTGTTCAGCTTCTCCAGCTGAGAAACGTTGGTAAGCCCTCGGATATCTGCACAGAGGAGAGGGTTACGGATTATGATGACGACTAATACAGACGTCCCTTTAAAACAATAAAGTTGTGCTGCCTTCATTGCCAAGACTTGGTTTAATAAAATATGAATTAAATAGATACACACACACACACAATAATATGCACAGTATCTACTGACATTTCAGATTATATTTCATAGGTTCCATTTTTTTTTTTCAGTGTAAAAATTAGCCCAGCACCCATTTTATCATCCCAGCCTTTTTTGGATTTTCCAACATATTTTAAAAAAGTATGTAGAATTGACATACCTTGGGTGAGGAAGTTGATAGCTTTCATACAGGCATACTCCTCATTGCTAACCTTCAGCTGATTAAATTTGCGGAACAGGTATATCAGTCTCTCCATCACATCCATTCCATCTTCACTAAACCTGGCAGATGAGAGATAATCAATCAAAATCATTTGAAAGAATGGCTTAAGTTGCATTTAAAATACTTAATTAATGATATATCCCAGGACCGATATTTCTCAGCCAGATTAAGCTACAGGCTTAATCTGGCTCTGGGTAACCACCATTCCTAATAGTCTCCCAAAAAGGCCAACCTTGAGCCAAGGCTATGGCAATGGAACCCATCCCCAGATCCATGTTACCAGACTCAAGAACCTAGAGACGTAAGATCCCGGGCTTCTCTTACCCTTGCAGCTCGTAGTCAGAGGGTGAGTACTTGGTGGTGACGTTGGCCAGGTCCCCGAACATCTGGCCACTGTAGATGGTGAGGCTGGAGAGCAGGATGAGCTCCTGCCAAGTGGCACTGAGCAGCAGGGTGTAGTCCTCGATGGACAGCTCGCAGAAGAAGGGCAGCCGCTTGATCCAGGAGATCTGCCGAAACAGCAGCTCGTCTGCCAGCCGACAGAGCAAGGCAAACAGCTCCCCCTGGGTCACCCTGTACCTGGGGGACACATGGCAGACAGGGAGGTGTGAAGGTTAGGCATAACACACTTTCTTCGCACTCTTTAACCAAAGATAATGAATAAAAAGAGTGATTGATAGAACGTTTTTAGTAAAGATCAGACAAAACAAGACATCTGGGGTCAAGACTCCAAACCTTAAAAGTCTACCAAAAGAAAACGTCAAAAGCACAGTTCCCGACACAGATGTGTACACCGTGGGAACTCACCCATCTTCTATGAGCATGGGGGTCCCCAGGGGGGCCAGGTCCTCAGCTGCCACCAGTTGGGAGACCAGGGTCTGTGATTGGGAGTACAGGCTGCGGGCCAGGGTGGGCCTAAGGACTGACTGGGCATAACCAAAAAGGTGCGGCAGGAACTTGTAGTGTGAGGACACGGGCGTGCCCACGTACTGGTCCCGGTAGGTAGCAGTGTAGCTATTCATTTCCAGGGACTTGCTGCAAAGACACAAGCCAGGAAACCATTACAGAGTAAAGAACTGCTCTACTATAAATACTTATTACACTGTGCTTACAGAAATAATTACACAAGAATAATGGCACCATAATGTGAAGCGTGACAGAGTTTTCTACCAAATGTATATTTTTCTGGGCACAGGCAAGCATGAAAAAATCATGATAGAACTCTACGCTTTATCATGGAGACAGCGCCAGAGAGGACTGGGTTGCAGACAGAAAGCATCGACCCTGAGACAATCATGTTAAGGACAGTATTTATCATTGTGGAATGGCAAGACTTCAGCAAAGGCAGAGGAATGAAAACTGTGTCCTCTGTTTCCGCGGCAACAAACCCAGGGAGAATCCAGTTGTGTGGAGCTTCAAATTCTCCCATAAATGTGCTTAGGAGTGAAATGTGGGTGACCTTACATTTTAACATGAGAGGAACCTTCACTCAATCGCATAACAACAACATTCAAAAAAACATTACTGGTACTGGTAGGCATGCAATGGAAAATTCAAAAGGTGTCATGAAGCTGAGGGGACAAACTAAAATATATCTGTATTCGTTCATAGGAGATACGACTGCCAGATATAGGTCATTTTATTCAGAAATTAATTTAAAGATATTGAATTTGGCCACAAAATGTGGATGCATTTCACTCCTGGGGGAAGTCATAGTTACTCAGTCAGTGGTAGTGAGGTAATGGTCTGTACCCCTACTGCAACAGCTCACCTGGACGACAGGGTGGAGACCGGCGAGGGTTGGTTGCCCTCGGAGACACCATTGTCGGGGGAACTGTGGTCGCTGTCCCCGTTATTTCCCCAGGTGTGCTCTGGCAAACCAGCATCCTCCTTGAACTCCTGGCCTGTCATAATGCGCTCCATTTCTTCATTCGAAATCTATAGCAGAGAAGCGAGGGGAAAAAGGAGGGAGGGCAACAAGGAAGGAGGTAAGAGAAGAAAAAGCCTCTGTTCATTTTCTCTTGTCATTCAGTATGTCATGGGGTTATTGATTCAGATGCATTAGTCCCTGTACAAACAAAAGCCTGTTTGTCTGACGATAAGAAAAATGTTACACATTGGTCATTGTTAAGCTTCTTTATTCGGCTATGTAGCATACTAAACCCTGCTCATGAGAAATGACAAAGGTTTCATATAAATATTTTAAGAATGTTCCCGAGACGGTGGCGGGCAGCTTTTCTTTCACATATTATCAGTGTACCCGTGAACAGTGGAATCAATATGTGGCTATGAGTGGATTTCAGATGGCAGGAGCTTCTTAGATTGGAGAACAAAACAAGCTCCCACGGACACATCTCGCACTCGCTCTTGCACTCTTTGCCTCGGGAAGCGGGTGAACTTTTTCTCCGCCGCACAAGCGGTGCCTTCCCATTATCTGTGTTTGAAAGGCGTCTGATTACTCAGTTGCAGCGCTATCGTTCACATCTGAGCAGAAGGGTGATTTAAGCCTAATGAGTTAACCCTATCTGCAATAATGAGGGACAGACTTGATTGTCTCGCAGGGCCTGAATCCAGCTTTGGAGCAAGGACACCGATATTGAGGCAATCGCTGGAATCAACTGAATGATTTTGCTCCTTGAAAGATGCTAGGCAGAGAATGTTATCTAAAACCATTCTGCAGATATTTTCCAGGCAAATAAAAAAAAGAGGTATTTCAACTATTGCAAAATATCATGCAGGTACAGTGGTCTAGTAAAGACTGACTTTTGCTGTCATTATTGTGTGGTTTTAAACATTTTGAGATGACAATAAGAACAAAGTTGGTGAAAATGAAAGCCTACCTTACTGGTTCACAACAAGCCAACATTTAAACATTTAAACATATTCAACTACGTTTTTGTGGCTTGTTAAAACATTTGGAAATGCAAAGCTACTGTTAAAATGGTCTGGTTTTCACCATCAATCAGATCTCATCAATCAAACCTTTGTGTTCGGCTACTCAGCTGCTTCCAGGGGCTTCTCTTTAAAAGTACACCTGGAAAATAGCCTCTTTTTTGTGTCTCAAAACGTTTTAGCAGTTTTTAGTTTTTGTAGCTGAACATAAAAAGGCTGAAATGTATGGAACATAAAATAAATAAATAGTCTGAAAATAAAGCACTTCAAGTCCATGTCGTACACAAACGTGGGCTCTGAATCAATTGGAGAGAGAATCATGTCCCTTTTCGAGTTGCCTGTAATGTGAGAAATATATTCTCTGAATACAAACAGAATGATGGAACTAAAAGTTTCTTCTATTGAGGTTGGTTGCTTTGTAAAACACAGTCTCACACTGGGAGGAACCACAGGAGGTTGGTGGCACCTTAATTGGGGAGAACGGGCTCGTGGTAATGAATGTAGTGGAATCGGTGGAATGGTGTCAAATACATGAAACACATGGTTTCCAGGTGTTTGATGCCATTCCATTTTCTCTGTTCTGACCATTCTTATGAGCCGTTCTCCCCTCAGCAGCCTCCACTGGGAGGAACATAGAAAACACTAACACCACAGTGCACAACCAAAGTCATTGAGGGCAACAGTGTCTGCGGTTTTCAGTATGGAGAAAACTTTTTGAAACCGAGAGAAAAAGGGAGGGACTACTTGAACTTGTCCAATAAGAACACAGATTTCTTCTTTTCTTTTGCTTAAACAGTTATAAATTGTAATAAATTGTGACATACCTCGACAGGTCCAATGCTCTTATTCCTTCCCCCTGGCATTCCATCCTCTCTGATTGCTGTGGAAAGACACACAGACAGAACTTAGAAAGCCCATTCTGAAAATCTGTAAATGCATTTCACATCTTCCAAAACCATTTTAAAATAGACTAGTTGAAAGAAAAAAGATGGTGACAGGAGGGTTGGAATTGGGTTCAGCAACTCAACATAGGATGACTGGAAGTTTTTTACTGTTGAGGGAGATATGTGGAAGGCTGTAGAATCTGAGCTGTGAGATTTGTGGAAGGGACGTGGCACCCTCTAATGGTGAGAAAAGGCATCAGCGTTTTAACTGGTCTGAACTGGATTGGAAGGAAATAGAAGGATACCCTAAAGAGCATATGATTGACATCAATTGAGTTGCGTGATGAATTAACAGTTGAATGGTGTGTGTGTGTGTGTGTGTGTGTGTGTGTGTGTGTGTGTGTGTGTGTGTGTGTGTGTACATGTGTCTAAACATTTGAATTTGAAAAACATAGAACACAGAAGCCCTCTCTTCTCCGTCCTTCTATTTCTCCGTCTTTCTGTTGCCCTCCTCCCTACACGTCACACATAAACACGTCTAACTGACTACTTCCAGCTCAGAGACAGGGTCCATCTCAGCTGACAGACAAGGTAAAGGAGCAGGTTTCAACCTGTTCTTTCAGTCACTCGCATACATAAGGCTGCAAACGCTTGGTGATGTAGATGTGGTGGCCACTGGTCAGGCTTTGTGGATCTGACTAAGGTCCTTAGCACTATTCTGATTGTGTGAAATGGAGCATTGGTGGGTGTGATCTCAGAAGCGGCCACAGGGAGGCAGTGGAGGCACACTCTCGAGTTCAGCTCAAGCCACTAAGCATTTTGCACGTGGAATGCTGCAGTTGTTTGACACTGTTGTGGAGACCAGCCATGCTATCGGTTCAAATTCATTCTTTGGGGAATTAATGGTGGACCATTCCTTCGCCAAAGTGCACACTCTAAAGAGAACAGCTACGAGGGGGGTGCACTACGAGGATGGTGTACCACAAGAGGGTGGCCTTGCTACCCGTCACCCCTCATCAAATAAACCCTTTAGTTTACGGTTAGACCAAGAGAAAATGACATATCTGTGTACTTCAAGTTCATAGACACATATTTGGCAGTGACTACACACTCTAATTGGATTATCTGCATATTGCTTAAGGTGCTTCATTCACCATGCTTGGAAGTGTACATCTACTGGTCTTACAAATCAGATAACGCTTCTCGTTTCTCTCCAGCCACTGCCTGGGGGCCATTGATTAACCAGCTGTTTCAGGCCTCCCTCGTACTCCCTCCTTTCCTTCTCCACTTAGGTGTGGCAAATCGAAAGGCAATATTTATCAATGACTTTGCATATCGAGACATCAAAGCAAAGGATTTCTCCTCCTCTTCTCGGGTTTCGACACAGCACGTTCTTATCTTTTGGAACATCGAGGATCAGAGAGTGTAAGTAGAGGTAGAACATGGAACGGGAGAGAGTACTCGTGTTTCCCCAGAGGGCTTATCGGAACGGGAAAGTAAGTTGTTTCATGGCGCGGTGAGGGTGAAATTGTGATTCGGGACAGCGGTGTGTCATATCTTCTCTGCTGCCCCATTATTATTTTAAAAAATACTTTTATTTAACTAGGCAAGTCAGTTAAGAACAAATTCTTATTTACAGTGACGGCCTACCCCGGCCAAACCCTAACGACGCTGTCATATTAATGGAGCATCACACTAACTGATGGCTAATGACACCAGTGACTTTATTCAGTGTCCTCTGGATGAAGAATGGAACGCATGTGTATGGTTCATTCTCTTTAATAATATGCAGTTTTAGCAGACATTTATCCAACGCGACTTACGGTTCAATCTAATATTCAGTACATGTGGCCCATATGGAAATCAAACTCACAAGCCTGGTGTTTTAAGCACCCTGCTCCAACGAACTGAACCCTCACAACCGCTTGAAAATCTGCCCTGTTTCATCTTTTTGGGAGCATTGACATTATCTGAACAGTAAGTGTATCATAAAAATGAAGTGCCATAACGAGAGAGAGAGAGAGCGAGGTAGAGAGAGAGAGAGAGGTAGAGAGAGAGGTAGAGAGAGAGGTAGAGAGAGAGGTAGAGAGAGAGAGAGAGAGAGAGAGAGAGAGAGAGAGAGAGAGAGAGAGAGAGAGAAAGAGAGAGAAAGAGAGAGAAAGAGAGAGAGGTAGAGAGAGAGAGAGAGAGAGAGAGAGAGAGAGAGAGAGAAGAATAAAGAGGGCGGTATGACAAGCAGTGTCTAACTATGAACGTGATGTCATCTTAAGTTACAAGGGAGATAAGACAGTAGGGTGAGGCAAGATGGGGTGACAGGGGTCCAGATCCATCCAATCACCCAAATAGACTCTGACCAGAACTGACAACAACGGCTCTACCAGAATGCATTGGGGCTAGATCTATCAGAGGTAACTGCCAACCTTAATCATCGTCATCATCATCCTCTTCAACCCTCCAATCTTCCCTCTTTGAGAAGGTATCCAGTGTCATATTCATTAGTGCACACGGAAGGGAACGCGAAAAGATTGTTTGTTATTGGAGAAAGTCAGGTCGTCCCTCTGTGTTTGTCTGTTTTCTTTAGTTTGGTGCCTAATGAACAGAACCCAGGTGTAATCTCCATGTGAGGTCCAATTCCAAACTCCTTTCCTCCCTGTTGTTACCTCTCTGTATCTGTCTCTCTCTATTTACCTCTACCTCTCCGTCGATCTCTTTATCTTAATCTCTCTGTGGTTTTGGGGCCTGTCACTCATCGATACCGGCACGCTGTCTTTCTCTTTGGCGTTTGATGAGGAGAATGTTTCGAGAGGGCTACAGCTGCTCCCTGCACAGCAGCTGTAGCCCTCGGCCGTTTGAACTACAGCTGACAGAGCGCTACGTGGGATAAGGATAAAGCCCTCAGGATGTGGGGCTAAACACTCATTTGAGAGGGATTTGTGCTGAAAGATGTTCAATGCGGTATATTCATTGCAGAAGCAGAGTGGTTCTGGAGGTAGTTGAAGTCATTACTCAGAAGTTATGAGCAATACTTCGATGACAGTCACAGTGACAATAAGTATGAATACTGTATAACCTTAGCAGAGGTCAGCTAGTTTAAACTAGCTTAGCACCGTATAGTGATTTCACCTTTCCTGAAACCTTCAGTAAACTTTTGGACATTTTCCTACTCTTCCCCACGTACCTTTGCGGTTCATGCCCATCTGTAGGCACTTGAGCAGGCGGCAGTACTGGCAGCGGTTGCGTTGCTTGCGTGACATCTCACAGTTCTTGTCGCGGCTGCAGCGGTAGACGCGCTTGTTGCAGATGCTGCGCTTGAAGAAGCCCTTGCAGCCCTCGCAGGAGATGATGCCATAGTGCAGGCCCGTCGCACGGTCGCCACAGATGAGGCACAAGCGCGGGTCAGCCTGATCATCTGAGAGACAGAAAAGACCGAAAGAGAGCAAAGAAGAAAAGGAAAGAAAATAGATTTTGAAAAAAAAGAAAGGATGAAAGAAGAAAAAAGGAGAGATATAGAAAACATAAGGGGAGAAGATTTATTCACAGTTCCGTATCAGTCATGCATAACGTAAATTATGTAAATACAAGGTCAATCATTCACTCCATGGGATCACTGCCACATCCCTAATCTTGTACTGAGCAAATAAAGTTACATATCTTAGAGACATGAATGTATAGTCATTACAGTACAAAGCCCTCTTGGTGATTGCTCATCCATATATTTATATTTATATATTCTTATTCCATTCCTTTACTTAGATTTGTGAGTATTAGGTAGTTGTTGGGGAATTGTTAGATTACTTGTTAGATATTACTGCACTGTCGGAACTACACTCGCAATAACATCTGCTAACCATGTGTATGTGACCAACAACATCTGCTAACCATGTGTATGTGACCAATAACATTTGATGACTACCATTGTTCTTTTCAAGCAAAGACTTTGCTTGAACATAAAACCATATTGTCAAAAGCCTACGGTTCAAATAAATGGTCTGAGTATTTGCATCCCTTAGCGCAGTAAAAAAAAAAAAAATTAAAAGAAACATTAAAACCACCTTTCAATTTCTCTCATTACTCTCATTATAGTGAGTAGGACATTCCTAATTCTGTCCCTGCCACACCAGCACAACATCTTCCCTCTCTGCACATGCTCTCGCTCGCACATCCTCCATTTTGTGTCAGCCGTATGTAGCAGAATGGCTGCGAGCGCTGGGAGCTGTCATGTCAGATAGGGCGACCGCAGCCGTCCGGAGCCTCCTGCATACCGACAGAATCAGCCTGAGAGGCCGGCTTGAGCACCATGCCGCCTGGCATCTGATCTCACCACGCCGCCTGGCATCTAATCTCACCACGCCGCCTGGCATGTAATCTCACCACGCCGCCTGGCATCTGATCTCACCACGCCACCTGGCATCTGATCTCACCACGCCGCCTGGCATCTGATCTCACCACGCCGCCTGGCATCTGATCTCACCACGCCGCCTGGCATCTGATCTCACCACGCCGCCTGGCATCTGATCTCACCACGCCGCCTGGCATCTGATCTCACCACGCCGCCTGGCATCTGATCTCACCACGCCGCCTGGCATCTGATCTCACCACGCCGCCTGGCATCTGATCTCACCACGCCGCCTGGCATCTGATCTCACCACGCCGCCTGGCATCTGATCTCACCACGCCGCCTGGCATCTGATCTCACCACGCCGCCTGGCATCTGATCTCACCACGCCGCCTGGCATCTGATCTCACCACGCCGCCTGGCATCTGATCTCACCACGCCGCCTGGCATCTGATCTCACCATGCCGCCTGGCATCTGATCTCACCATGCCCATGGACTTGGGTTGTTATGCTTGGGAACATGAGGCATGAGTGAGGAGGATAGGTATGAGGAACAAAGCAGACCGGACCAGAGCAGACCGGACCAGAGCAGACGACAGGACCAGACCGGACCAGAGCAGACTGGACCAGACCGGACCAGAGCAGACGACAGGACCAGACCAGACAGGACTAGAGCAGACCAGACAGGACCAGAGCAGACCAGACAACACCAGACCAGACAGGACCAGACAGGACCAGACCAGACAGGACCAGAGCGGAACAGACCAGACAGGACCAGACCAGAGCAGACCAGACAGGACCAGAGCAGACAGGACCAGAGCGGAACAGACCAGACAGGACCAGAGCGGAACAGACCAGACAGGACCAGAGCAGACCAGACAGGACCAGAGCAGACCAGACAGGACCAGACCAGACCAGACAGGACCAGACCAGACCAGACCAGACAGGACCTGAGGAGACCGGACCAGAGCAGACCAGACCAGTTGTTTCATACAGGTACAAGTTACTGCTGACCTAAAAAAATATTTATGTTATCTTCTATAATTTTTCCCTCCTTTTCCCTACCACACAATACAAGATGTCTGTTTGAGGGTAGGGCAACCATTGAGTTTCCCCAGCCCAGGACCACTGAAGGCTTTATTCATGCACACACAAGTATGCCGAGGGCCTGTGATTCCCACTGTACTAAAATATATGCGGCCACACTCATTATGCAAATAGGAGCTGGTTAACATGTTATAGGCGAGGAGCGGAGGGGTTTGGTGGAGGGCGAGGGACGGAGATGGGTTTGGTGGAGCGCGAGGGGCAGAAATGGGTTTGGTGGAGCGCGAGGGGCAGAAATGGGTTTGGTGGAGGGTGAGGGCGGAGGGCGAGAGGCGGAGATGGGTGAGGGGCGGAAACGGGTTTGGTGGAGGGCGAGGGGCGGAAATGGGTTTGGTGGAGGGCGAGGGGCGGAGATGGGTTTGGTGGAGGGCGAGGGGCGGCGATGGGTTTGGTGGAGGGCGAGGGGCGGCGATGGGTTTGGTGGAGGGCGAGGGGCGGAGAGGGTTTGGTGGAGGGCATGAGGAGAGTAAATGGGGAACACATGCAAGGTATGGTTTTTGTGTGTACATTTGCATTTGAGTAATTTAGCAGATGCTCTTATCCAGCGCGACTTAGTGAGTGCATACATTTTTCATACTGGTCTCCCGTGTGTAGAAATGAGGTAAGGAGGATTGGGAGAGGAAGTGGGAGCAGGAATGAATTGTACGGATGAGCGCGCATGTTAAAACAGACGCTTGGTCGAGACAAACTGTTTCTTGTTTTTTTTTAAGGGGTAGATCAGATGTAATACTGCAGATAGACTGTGTCTTCCATCAATGTAATTGTCTGCATCATTTCTAATCCCCCATATATTTTTTTGTAAATATATACACTACCATTCAAAAGTTTGGGGTCACTTAGAAATGTCCTTGTTTTTGAAAGAATGGCAAATTTTTTGTCCATTGAAATAAAATTGAGCAGAAATACAATGTAGACATTGTTAATGTTGTAAATGACTATTGTAGCTGAAAACGGCAGATTTTTATTAGAATATCTACATAGGCGTACAGAGGCCCATTTTCAGCAACCATCACTCCTGTGTTCCAATGGCATGTTGTGTTAGCTAATTCAAGTTTATAATTTTAGAAGTCTAATTGATCATTAGAAAACCCTTCTGCAATTATGTTAGCACAGCTGAAAACTGTTCTTCTGATTTAAAGAATCTTCTTCTTTAGACTAGTTGAGTATCTGGAGCATCAGCATTTGGGTTCGATTACAGGCTCAAAATGGCCAGAAACAAAGACCTCGTCAGTCTTTTCTTCTTCTGAGAAATGAAGGCTACACTATGCGAGAAATTGCCATTAAACTGAACATCTGGTACAATGCTGTGGACTACTCCCACAGAACAGCGCAAACTAGCTCTAACCAGTATAGAAAGAGGAGTGGGAGGCCCCGGTGCACAACTGAGCAAGAGGAAGGCCAGCATACTGGGGTAGCCTCTTCACTGTTGACGTTGAGACGGGTGTTTTGCGGGTACTATTTAATGAAGCTGCCAGTTGAGGACTTGTGAGGCGTCTGTTTCTCAAACTAGACACTCTAATGTACTTGTCCTCTTGCTAAATTGTGCCTCCCACTCCTCTACACTGTATTTCTGATAAATGTAATGTTATTTTAATGGACAAATGGCTTTTCTTTCAAAAACAAGGACATTTCTAAGTGACCCCAAACTTTTGAACAGTAGTGTGTGTGTGTGTGTGTGTGTGTGTGTGTGTGTGTGTGTGTGTGTGTGTGTGTGTGTGTGTGTGTATATATACAGTGAGGGAAAAAAGTATTTGATCCCCTGCAGATTTTATACGTTTGCCCACTGACAAAGAAATGATCAGTCTATAATTTTAATGGTGGATTTATTTGAACAGTACGAGACAGAATAACAACAACAAAATCCAGAAAAAAGCATTTTAAAAATGTTATAAATTGATTTGCATTTTAATGAGGGAAATAAGTATTTGACCCCCTCTCAATCAGAAAGATTTCTGGCACCCAGGTGTCTTTTATACAGGTAACAAACATATTAGGAGCACTCCCTTTAAGAGTGTGCTCCTAATCTCAGTTTGTTACCTGTATAAAAGACACCTGTCCACAGAAGAAATCAATCAATCAGATTCCAAACTCTCCATCATGGCCAAGACCAAAGAGCTCTTCAAGGATGTCAGGGACAAGATTGTAGACCTACACAAGGCTGGAATGGTCTACAAGACCATCGCCAAGCAGCTTGGTGAGAAGGTGACAACAGTTGGTGTGATTATTCGCAAATGGTAGAAACACTAAAGAACTGTCAATCTCCCTCGGCCTGGGGCTCCATGCAAGATCTCACCTCGTGGAGTTGCAATGATCATGAGAATGGTGAGGAATCAGCCCAGAACTACACGGGAGGATCTTCTCAATGATCTCAAGGCAGCTGGGACCATAGTCACCAAGAAAACAATTGGTAACACACTACGCCGTGAAGGACTGAAATCCTGCAGCGCCCGCAAGGTCCTCCTGCTCAAGAAAGCACATATACATGCCCGTCTGAAGTTTTCCAATGAACATCTGAATGATTCAGAGGACAACTGGGTGAAAGTGTTGTGGTCAGATGATGCCAAAGAGCTCCATTTTGGTCTCAACTCAACTCGCCGTGTTTGGAGGAGGAGGAATGCTGCCTATGACCCAAAGAACACCTTCACCACCGTCAAACATGGAGGTGGAAACATTATGCTTTGGGGATGTTTTTCTGCTAAGGGGACAGGACAACTTCACCGCATCAAAGGGACGATGGACAGGGCCATGTACCGTCAAATCTTGGATGAGAACCTCCTATCAGCCAGGGCATTGAAAATGGGTTGTGGATGGGTATTCCAGCATGACAATGACCCAAAACACACGGCCAAGGCAACAAAGGAGTGGCTCAAGAAGAAGCACATTAAGGTCCTGGAGTGGCCTAGCCAGTCTCCAGACCTTAATCCCATAGAAAATCTGTGGAGGGAGCTGAAGGTTCGAGTTGCCAAACGTCAGCCTCGAAACCTTAATGACTTGGAGAAGATCTGCAAAGAAGAGTGGGACAAAATCCCTCCTGAGATGTGTGCAAACCTGGTGGCCAACTACAAGAAACGTCTGACCTCTGTGATTGCCAACAAGGGTTTTGCCACCAAGTACTAAGTCATGTTTTGCAGAGGGGTCAAATACTTATTTCCCTCATTAAAATGCAAATGAATTTATACAAATGTTCTGGATTTGGTTGTTGTTATCCTCTCACTGTTCAAATAAACCTACCATTAAAATTATAGACGGATCATTTCTTTGTCAGTGGGCAAACGTACAAAATCAGCAGGGGATCAAATACTTTTTCCCCCTCACTGTGTGTGTATATATATATATATATATTTTCCCCTAACCCTACCACCCCTCCCCTAATTGGAGTAAAGTAATGGACAACACCACTTAGGCTTCTACTTCCAGCTTATACATACTATATAAAACATTTTGTCTCAACTGTTAACGAACTGAAACTACACTACACTACCTCGCAAAGACCTCCAAACAGGATTCTTCACAGAAGGGGTCTCAAACTCAGTGGGTGTCATTCTGTATTTGCATCTGTCACAGACCCCCCCACTAAGATTTAAATCCGACACTTTGGATAAATGGCCTAAGGATAAGTTGTTTGTAACTGGTATCCTGTTGATAGTAAGTCTTTGCTATATTTCTGGGACCACAAAGTGAGTCAAGCTCCTTGGGAGTTTGAACCCCTACCCTCTATCTGTATTGGCATCCTACAGGGCACTGGCAGTGCCAACCTCTGTTGGAGTTTTTCAGAGCGAGCATGAGTCCCTCCAACCAGGTCAAAACCACTTCAGTACCATCATCCACCCAGATAGAATGGTTTGAGCCTGAAATCGCCTGACATTTCACCCTATCAGGAGATCTGAGGGAAAAAACAGAATATGACACTTAAAAGTTCCTGAAAATCAGCTGTGAAGGATTTCATATCAGAGTCATTTCTCAATTATAGTTCCCACTGCTTCAGTAATGGGATGAGGTGCATTGACAAGCATTTACAAGATGCTAGGGACAAGTAAACACATTGACCTAGATTTACTAGCTACAGCAATGCAGATGACAAAACAACGTAATGTATAGCAACGTTACTTTGATTTCGGGTCTATTTTTCGACACCGACAACAAAGTATTGATATTTATTCGCCAATAAACAAGCTCCATTGTAAGTCTGAAAATGGGCCATTTTCCTATTCAGCGCCTGTTTGTGATAATCTCCTCTAGTCTTCTAAATAAGGGGTGATTTAGCTGCAGTGCGCATCATCATTGGCAATCTCCACTCACCAAAGAGGCTGTGTGTGTGTGTTTTTGTTTGTGTGAGTGTGTGCGTGTGCATATACTGCTCTCCATTCGCAATCAGCTTCAACACCTAACACTTTTTGTTGCTATCTGTAGCTGATACCCAGCTGTGGATCTCCATTTTACAGTACTGTATGTACAAGCGGAGGAGAAGCAGGTTGAGAGAATATAAAATAGACAGGAAAGATAGTTGTGTTAGTTGGCTTCAAGCTTCAGTCGACTTATATTAGAGATCTCTCTGAGCTGTGTGAACTACAGTATGTGTGAAGTGTGTGTGTGTCTGTGTGTTTGTGCCACACACATCATATTAACTGAGAGAAGCGGTTCACACTCTTCGGGATGAGAGGGGAAGCCCGTTGCGGAGGAAATAGATGCGCTTGTAAAATCTTAAATGGCATAATCCCCCAACCTTCCTCCACCGTCTAAATCCTCTGAGCACGGCTGGGGAATTAAGCACAGGCCTTCTGCCCCTTTCTTCTCTGCCGGCACATCAGGCTGGCAGGAGAATTAGCTCTGTCAAAAATCCACCACAGTACCAACCCCCAAAACACACACACACACACACACGCACGTACGCATGTACAGTACCAATGAAAAGTTTGGACACACCTACTCATTCAAGGGTTTTTCTTTATTTTTACTTTTTTCTACATTGTAGAATAGTAGTGAACACATCAAAACTATGAAATAGTAACCAAAAGAGTGTTCAAAAATTCTAAATATATTTTTGATTCTTCAAAGTATCCGCCCTTTGCCTTGATGACGGCTTTGCACACTCTTGGCATTCTCTCAACCAGCTTCACCTGGAATGCTTTTCTTACAGTCTTGGAGTTCCCACATATGCTGAGCACTTGTTGGCTGCTTTTCCTTCCCTCTACGGTCCAATTCATCCCAAACCATTTTAATATGGTTGAGGTCGGGTGATTGTGGAGGCCAGGTCATCTGATGCAGCACTCTTGGTCAAATAGCTCTTACACAGCCTGGAGGTGTGTTGGGTCATTGTCCTGTTGAAAAACAAATTATGGTCCCACTAAGCGCAAACCAGATGGGATGGCGTAATCACTGTAGCATGCTGTGGTAGCCATGCTGGTTAGGTGTGCCTTGAATTCTAAATAAGATCACAGACAGCGTCACCAGCAAAGCACCCCCACACCATCACACCTCCATGCTTCACAGTGGTAACCACACATGCAGTGATCCTCCGTTCACCTACTCTGCGTCTCACAAAGAAACGGCGGTTGGAACCAAAAATCTCAAAGTTGGACTCATCAGACCAAAAGGACAGATTTTCACCGGTCTAATGCCCATTTCTCGTGTTTCTTGGCCCAAGCAAGTCTCTTCTTCTTATTGGTGTCCTTTGGTAGTGGCTTCTTTGCAGATATTCATCCATGAAGGCCTGATTCACAAAGTCTCCTCTGAACAGTGGATGCTGTGATGGGTCTGTTACTTGAACTCTGTGAAGCATTTATTTGCGCTGCAATTTCTGAGGCTGGTAACTGAAATGAACGAAAGACAGAGATGGTGAAAGAGGTAGCGATAGACAGAGATGGGGAAAGAGGTAGAGATAGACAGAGATGGTGAAAGAGGTAGCGATAGACAGAGATGGTGAAAGAGGTAGAGATAGACAGAGGGGGGGGGGGGGGGGGGGTAGAGACACACATGGGCATGGCCTCAGCTGCACTGCTAAGGGCCCAACACACCCGGAACTATGTCCTATGGTATGGCCTTAATAGAAACACAGTGATGGGGAGGAAAACCACTTTACACACACACACAACAGCGCATGCACACACACGCACATCCAACCATGCAAACACAAAAAGACACAATTTGCTGAAGTGTGTGTTTTGTGAAAGCTGAAGTTGGTAGCTATCTTCGACATCATGGTCTTTTTTATAACTCTTTCCTGTTTGCCCTGTCAGTCTGGGTTTCTTTAGCTAATGTCCAACGCAAAGGACCTAATGCAACATTGTTCTGCCATCAAGTTGTATGTGTTTGCAGTGAGAATGGGCCTTGGAAGGCAAAATCCAAATGCTACATCAATTGTAATCAATAGGAGCTGCAATGCTCAAGGAAAGGCAACATATACTCCATACCGTTTTACCCCACAATCCAAGGATTGTAACTGGGACCTGGTGGATAGAAAGAATGAGTGAGAAAGAGAGAACATCAGATAGATAGAGAGAATTCTAAATTCTAGAGACTGAGCGAAAGAGAGAGCGAGAGCGAGAGCGAGCGAGAGTGAGAGTGAAAGAGTGTGAAAGAGATAGAAAAAGAACATTCTAGAGACCGAGCGAATGAGGGACAGCGAGGGAGAGAAATAAAGGGGGATGTAAGAGAAAGGAGCGAGCTTGAGAGTGAGAGACTCACCAGAGTGGCATTATGTTCATGTACCAAAAGCTATTAGCATGGTGGGAATGTGGACTGTAAAGCCTCTCAAAGATATGTTAAAAAAAGTGAAGAGAGGAGCTTTTTGAAAGCCCCAAAGGTATTACCATTTAAATTGACTGGGTTTAGGTTTGGTCCTTTGTGGGGAGGAAGGGGGAGGTGCGAGGTTGAGGAGCAAGGGCGGCCATACTGTACGACAACAATAGCTATACTTGCTAGTTAGTTTCACACACCGATTTGTCCAGTGCTGGACTTGGGCAGGAGCTCATCGGAGCCGAGTACCGGCACGTCAAATGTTCTACTGCTTGAGCTCCTGTTCCTCTGACAGAATATTAGCTCAAAGTATTGTGTACCTCCTGTTCCTCTGACAGAATATTAGCTCAAAGTATTGTGTAGCTCCTGTTCCTCTGACAGAATATTAGCTCAAAGTATTGTGTAGCTCCTGTTCCTATGACAGAATATTAGCTCAAAGTATTGTGTAGCTCCTGTTCCTCTGACAGAATATTAGCTCAAAGTATTGTGTAGCTCCTGTTCCTCTGACAGAATATTAGCTCAAAGTATTGTGTAGCTCCTGTTCCTCTGACAGAATATTAGCTCAAAGTATTGTGTAGCTCCTGTTCCTCTGACAGAATATTAGCTCAAAGTATTGTGTAGCTCCTGTTCCTCTGACAGAATATTAGCTCAAAGTATTGTGTAGCTCCTGCACCTAAATATAAAAAGTACCGGTACCCAAAATGAGTACCGGCTCCTTTTGCAGTCCAAGTCAAGGACTAGATTTGCCAGGGCTAACCTTTCGATGACAATAAGGACAGAGAGGTTACTGAATTTCACCAATGCGTGTGCATTTGACTTTTCAAGCACATGACACTTCGCATTTTTCCCCAGCATGTTTGGTGCACATTCAATGAACATTGGCTTGGTGAACTGATTCTTGCCACATTTCATAATTTACTTTTGTGTCCTATTCCCGACATAAGACAAGAAGCCTGCTCCAGTTTCCAGGATTTTCGTCTTCTACTGACCAGATGTTGCTACATTTACACACATATCACTATTTTTCATCCTTCAAATAAATATTGGGTTGGTTTGGATAAATTGTGTTTTATAGGGCTCTCGAGTGGTGCAGCGGTCTAAGGCATTGCATCTCAGTGCTTGAAGCGTCACTACAGACCCCCTGGTTCGATTCCAGGCTGTATCACAACCGGCCGTGATTTGGAGTCCCATAGGGCGGCGCACAATTGTCCCAGTGTCATTGTAAATAATATATATTTATCTTTACTGACCTAGTTAAATAAAGGTTAATAAAAAAATAAACTAATGTATCCTTTTCTGGACATAGATGGACAAATCCAGACCTTGATTAGTACATCTGGAGGCAATGTTGAAGTATTTAGGAGAAATTGTTCAGGGTAGCTTCCGAGAATATCATCGATAAATACACAGATACAGTGACTGAGTTCATCAGGAAGTGTATAGAAGATGTTGTACCCACTGTGACTATTACAACCTACCCAAACCAGAAACCGTGAATAGATGGCAGCATTCGCTCAAAACTGAAAGCGTGAACCATGGCAAGGTGACTGGAATATGGCCGAATACATGCAGTGTAGTTATTCTTTCCGTAAGGCAACCAAACAGGCAAAAGCCAGTACAGAGACAAAGTGGAGTCGCAATTTAACGGCTCACATACAAGACGTATGTGGCAGGGTCTACAGTCAATCACAGACTACAAAGGGAAACCCAGCCACGTTGCAGACACCAACATCTTACATCCGGACAAGCTAAATACCTTCGCCCGCTTTGAGGATCACACAGTGCCACCGACGCAGCCCGCTACCAAGGACCGAGGGCTTTCCTTCTCCGTGGCCAACGTGAATAACACATTTAAGCGTGTTAACCCTCGCAAAGCTGCCGGTCCAGACGGCATCCCTAGCCGCGTCCTCAGAGCATGCGCAGACCAGCTTACTGGAGTGTTTACGGACATCTTCAATCTCTCCCTATACCAGTCTGCTGTCCCCACATGCTTGAAGCTGTCCACCATTGTTCCTGTACCCAAGAAAGCAAAGGTAACTGAACTAAATATTGCTCCGTAGCACTCACTTCTGTCATCATAAAGTGCTTTTAAAGACCCATTAAGGATCATATCACTTCTACCCATACCTGACACCCTCCTAGACCCACTTCAATTTGCATACCGTCCCAAAGATCCACAGTCGATGCAATCGCCATCGCACTGCACCTTGTCCTATCCTATCTGGACAAAAGGAATACCTATGTCAGAATGCTGTTCATTGACTACAGCTCAGCCTTCAACAGCGTAGTACCCTCCAAGCTCATCATTAAGCTTGAGGCCCTGGGTCTCAACCCCACCCTGTGCAATTGGATCCAGAACTTTCTGATGGGCTGCCCCCAGGTGGTGAAGGTAGGAAACAACATCTCCACTTTGCTGATGCTCAACACTGGGACCCCACAAGGGTGCGTGCTCAGCCCGCTCCTGCACTCCCTGTTCACCGATGATGGAGTGGCCATGCACGCCTCCAACTCAATCATCTAGTTTGGAGACGACAACAGTAGTGGGCTTGATTACCAACAATTACAAGACAGCCTACAGGGAGGTGGTGAGGGCCCTGGGAGGGTGGTGCCAGGAAAACAACCTCTCACTCAACATCAACAAAATAATGGAGCTGATCGTGGACTTCAGGAAACAGCAGAGGGAGCACCCTCCTATCCACTTCGACAGGACCGCAGTGGAGAAGGTGGAAAGCTACAAGTTCCTCGGCGTACACAGCACTGACGATCTGAAATGGTCCACCCACACAGACAGTGTGGTGAAGAAGGTGCAACAGTGCCTCTTCAACCTCAGGAGACTGAGGAAATTTAGCCCCTAAAGCCTCTCAAACTTTTACAGATGCACAATTGAGAGCATCCTGTCTGGCTGTATCACCGCCTGGTACTGCAACTGCACTGCCCGCAACCGCAGGGCTCTCCAGAGGGTGGTGCAGTCTGCCTAACGCATCACCGGGGGCAAACTACCTGCCCTCCAGGACACCTAGAGCACCCGACATCAAAGGAAGGCCAAAAAGATCATCAAGGACAACAACCATCAGATCCACTGCCTGTTCACCCCGCTATCATCCAGAAGGCGAGGTCAGTACAGGTGCATCAAAGCAGGGACCGAGAGACTGAAAAACAGCTTCTATCTCAAGGCCATCAGACTGTTATATATCCTCCACTAACAGTCTTCCACCCGGTTATGTAATCCTGCACCTTAGAGGCTGCTGCCCTATATAGATAGACTTGGAATCACTGGCCACTTTAATAATGGAACACTTCTCACTTTAATAATGTTTAAATAATGTTTAAATACTGCTTTACTCATCTCATGATGAGTTGGTGTTTCTCATGATGAGCTTGTGTTTCTGGCTCCAACTGTGCAGTAGTATCGAACAATACACACATCTAAAAGTAAAAGAATGGAATTAAGAAATATATTAATATTAGATTGAGCAATGTTGGAGTGGCATTGACTAAAATACAGTAGTACAGAATACAGTATGTGTGTGTATGTGTATATATATATATATGTGTGTGTGTGTGTGTGTGTGTGTGTGTGTGTGTGTGTGTGTGTGTGTGTGTGTGTGTGTGTGATATATATATATACACATACATACATACACACACTGTATTCTATACTACTGTATTTTAGTCAATGCCACTCCAACATTGCTCAATCTAATATTCATATATTTCTTAATTCCATTCTTTTACTTTTAGATGTGTGTATTGTTCGATACTACTGCACGGTTGGAGCCAGAAACACAAGCATTTCGCTACACCCGCAATAACATCTGATAAATATGTATATTCGACTAATAAAATGTGATTTGATTTGAAATTGTCTGTCTTTCTTTCCTTCCTTCTTAATCTTTTGACGTTAAGTGAATTTCTTTCCATTTTGACAAAGAGGTGCCAATTGACTTGTAGGCTATTTCTAAAATGTCAAAAAAAAGTATTAATGTCTACATTAGTTTACCCTGTTAATTATATTACAGACACCTTAATGCATACTTTTAAATTATAGTATGTGAGCTAAACATAAAAATCTAAAATGTAAAAAGACTACAACATTTTCCTTAAAGTCATTTTTGGGAAAGTACTAATGTTACTGTCCCCACCAAAATAAATAAATACTTAAAAAATGAATTTTGTCTTTGAAACATTTAAATGAAATACTGTAGAATTCCATGAATTCCTATGGAGGACTGTTTTCTGAGGAGTGCCAACATGGCCGACCGGTAGCTTCAAAGCCTCTCAATGGCCAATACATAGCATAAGCAATCCAGGGTTAATATACAGTGCATTCGTAAAGTATTCAGACCCCTTGACTTATTCCACATTTTGTTACGTTACAGCCTTATTTTAAAATGGAATTAATTGTTTTTCCCCCTCATCAATCTATACACAATACCCAATAATGACAAAGCAAAAACAGGTTTTTAGAAATGTTTGCAAATTTATGAAAAATAAAACACGGAAATATACATTTACATAAGTATTCAGACCCTTTACTCAGTACTTTGTTGAAGCACCTTTGGCAGCGATACAGCCTTGAGTCTTGGGTATGATGCTACAAGCTTGGCACACCTGTATTTGAGGAGTTTCTCCCATTTTTCTCTGCAGATCCTCTCAAGCTCTGTCAGGTTGGATGGGGAGCGTCGCTGCACAGCTATTTTCAGGTCTCTCCAGAGATGTTTGATCTGGTTCAAGTCAGGGCTCTGGCTGGGCAACACAAGGACATTCAGAGACTTGTCCCAAAGCCACTCATGCATTGTATTGGCTGTATGCTTAGGGTCGTTGTGCTGTTGGAACGTGAACCTTCGCCCCAGTCTGAGGTCCTGAGCACTCTGGAGCAGGTTTTCAACAAGGATCTCTCTGTACTTTGCGCCGTTCATCTTTCCCTCGATCCTGGCTAGTGTCCCAGAAAAACATCCCCACAGCATGATGCTGCCACCATCATGCTTCACTGTAGGGATGGTGCCAGGTATCCTCCAGATGTGACGCTTGGCATTCAGGCCTAAGAGTTCAATCTTGGTTTCATCAGAGCAGAGAATATTGTTTCTCTAGGTCTGAGAGTCCCAAGAGGGCTGTCATTTGCCTTTTACTGCAGAGTGGCTTCCAGCTGGCCACTCTACCATAAAGGCCTGATTGGTAGAGTGCTGCAGAGATGACTGTCCTTCTGGAAGGTTCTCACATCTCTACAGAGGAACTCTGGAGCTCTGTCAGAGTGACCATCGGGTTCTTGGCCACCTCCCTGACCAAGGCCCTTCTTCCCCGATTGCTCAGTTTAGCCGGGCGGCCAGCACTAGGAAGAGTCTTGTGGTTCCAAATGCCGAATGATGGAGGCCACAGTGTTCTTGGAGACCTTCAATGCTGCAAAAAAAATTTGGTACTCTTACCCAGATCTGTGCCTTGACATAATCCTGTCTGGGAGCTCTACGGATAATTCATTCAACCTCATGGCTTGGTTTTTTGCACTAACATGCACTGTCAACTTATATAGACAGGTGTATGCCTTTCCAAATCATGTCCAATCAACTGAATTTACCACAGGTGGACTCCAAACAAGTTGTAGAAATATCTCAAGGATGATCAATGGAAACAGGATGCAACTGACCTCAATTTCAAGTCTCATAGCAAAGGGTCTGAACACTTATGTTAATAAGGTTTTTCTGCAAATGTATTAAAAAACAAACATTTCTAAAAACCTGTTTTCGCTTTGTCATTATGGGGTATTGTGTGTAGATTGATATTAATTTATATGTATTTAATCCATTTTAGAATAAGGCTGTAACTTAACAAATGTGTAAAAAGTCAAGGGGTCTGAATGCACTGTACATCATTGGTTGTGATCAATGATGTGTATAAACCCTAAGATGTCTGCTTGGTGGCTTCTAAACAGCTCCCATCATTGATTGTTACTTGTTACTGCCTGAACACATGGCCTGACTGGCTGCTTTGATGGCACGGTTCACATTCCACTGATGCCAAGCCTTTAGTTTACGTCCTCACAATTCACAGCCACTCAAAAATAGGTTGTGATGTGAAGTATGATGTGGCGGGAAGTTGCGGGACGTTGCGTTGTGCTACTTTGGGTTGTGTTACGTTAGATGCCTAAGGGTGGTGTGTGCGTCTATTTTTTTCTTTCTTCAATTTGACTGTGAGAGCATCAGTGTGTGTGTGTGTGTTTGTGGGGTCTGTTGGTGGGGTCACCGCGAGGTCAGCTGTGTTAAATCACTTCACTGAGGTGTGAGAAGAGATCACAATGCCCCGGCCAGCACTCAACCTCATCTTGAACTCCATGGTCGTTTTACGGTTACCCCCCCACACCCCTCCCCTTGAGCTCCGTTAAAGGCCACATTGTTTTCCGCCGAGGTCAGCCCCGGTGCCATTCCAAACTTTAAAGCAAATCAAGAAATGTAACTCAGGCATTTTAAAAGGGGGACTCAATGGGACAGGTTCCTCTTAAAAAACACAGCCCCTCTCTCACTCGCTGTCTTTCTCTCTCTCTCCTCCTCCATTTTATTTTCTCTTTCTGGTTTGTGAAAAAAGTCTCACCCTTGTAAAGGGATTGTTTTCATAGAAACAGATGAGGGGAACTATAACAATACTACACTGTTCAACCAATGAATCAATACATCAAAGCTCATTGGCTATAAGTGCCTTGCACATAGCCAATATGAGTAGTGATTGGATATTGTGAAACAGATAAGCCGATTTAAGACATTCCTATAACTCATTTCAGTTTGTTTATACATTTCTTGTGAATTGAAAGAAATAATGTGTGATTACTGATTACACAAAATCTGTGCACAATGCATAATGAACTATTTTTGCTTATACTGTAATTAAACAGTACCATTGCATAGGTATTTTAACTTCCTCCTACATCAGAGTACCCAATGTCCTGCCCGTCTTTCTTTCTTCCCTCGATCTTCTCTCTCTGTAATCCTCTCTGGTGTACTCCTGGCTCTCAGCTCACACTGAAACAAAGACCCCCCCCCCCCCCCTCCCAGGACCCCCTGGGAAGACCACAAAGCCCAGATCTTAAGACATTATCCCAAGTGTGTCCCTGTAGCCTGACGTCATTAGCAATAGGTCAGCTGCAAATGTGTTCATTAGATGTGTCTGTGTGAATAAAGATATGTTTCGATCAATACAGATGTGTCTGTGTGAATAAAGATATGTTTTGATCAATACAGATGTGTCTGTGTGAATAAAGATATGTTTTGATCAATACATTTAGGCATACAGTACCAGTCGAAGGTTTTAGAACAAGGGTTTTTAAGGGTTTTTCTTTATTTTTTACTATTTTTGACATTGTAGAATAATAGTGAAGACACATATGAAATCACGTAGTAACCAAAAAAGTGTTAAACAAATCATAAAGAACTACCTCATGAAGCTGGTTGAGAGAATGTCAAGTGTGCAAAGCTGTCATCAAGGCAAAGGGTGGCTACTTTGAAGAATCTCTAATATAAAATATATTTTGATTTGTTTAACTCTTTTTATGTTTACTACATGATTCCATGTGTTATGTCATCATTTTTATGTGTTCACTATTATTCTACAATGTAGAAAATAGTACAAACAAATAAAAACCCTTGAATGAGTAGGTGTGTCCCAACTTTTGACTGGTACTGCAGATGCAACTTCATAGAATAATGTTGCTCAGAGGAAATATGCATCTCAAAATAATACCTGTTTTGTATTTAGCCGAAGTCGAGTCACGCTTCTGCGAAAGCATCAGAAAAGTCTTTAATTTTCCCTTCTGAAGTTGCACTTAATCCCCAAATAAATACTAATAATTTCATGAAAAAGCTGTTTAAAAACAGTCATGTTAGCGCTCACTAAAGGCCACTACACACTTTACTCAAACGCAGCGATGGAGCGTTGTTTTTGTGCGGCTCAAATTTTGGAACAGACCGTACACCTGTCGCTCTGTTTTGCCTAGGGTGTGTAGGGCCCTTAAGGGTTAACACTTCCTCATGTGGGAGTGCACACACCAGAATGTAGAAGTTCCAAGTGTACTACGCACTAAATGTGTAAATGTGACAATTCAAAATCTTGTCAGTACTGATTGTCACTCTTGTATGTTGCCAATTTTCTCTTTCCTATCTCCTCTAGAATCCTCCCTTCTTTGCTCTCCAGCAGGAAAGGAAACAGCACCCATCACACATGCACACACACTCATCCATTTCCCACTGAGAAAATAGGAAAATTCCACATTCCGAAATATGATTGAATTTCCCTCGACAGTGTGTCCTTGAGGAAACAACAGGAGAAAAGGGAACATGTCTCGCTCCGATTCCCAGGTTTTCCTCCAAACGTTAGCCCAACCATTTGGTTAATGCTTTAAAACACGAAGTAGAAGACTAGACTATTGTTTGATTGATTACGCCAAAGCAAAAGCTCACCGGGATAAAAGTTCCAATAACGTTCATAATTATGCTTTCCTATGACTGATTATGCCAAAGCAGGTGTGAGTCAAATCAGGCGTTCACCAGGATCAAGGTTTTTTACAGTTCTATCAGTAGCATGAAGGACACTGCTTCATTGGTTCTCAAAGGCCAAAGACAATGGGATGATTCATTGATATTCGTGCTACTGTCTGTTCAATAGGCTACATTGATGAGTGAGGATTTCTTCTAAAAAAACAAGTCCTTTGTTTTGTCATGTTGACAGATGCTCTCTGTGTGAAGACGGTTGGGTGTTGGTGGTCGGGGGAGGTTGTGTGTGTGTATGTGTGTGCGCGCTTGTGTGTGTTGGTTCAACAGCTTGGGTCTACAGTTTTGTCTACACACACAAACACGCTGGTTGCTAAACCAAAATAATACCTCCCCAACTGCTAACCCTACACTAATACATCACATTTTACTAGAGCCTACATTTAGAAATCTTCTGAACTCTCCATACACCTCACCCTCGCCCCCACCCCTGCTATTGATCTACACATAATCCTAATTACACCCCCCCCCCCCCCCCCCAATTCCAAAATAAAAAAAACTTTACACACAGCCGAGTCAGCCAGCCCAGCCCCTTCCCATACCCAGCAGAGAGAAGATTAAGATGAAAGACTACATTGTATTAACCCTCCTACTCACATTGACAAAAGCAGCTCTCGCATTGGCAAGCTGCTGGGAGAAAGGTATTCTACAGAGGAGAAAGGCAGAAAGAGATAGTAATGGAGAGAGATAGAAATAGAAAGGAAGAGAAAGAGAATGGTAGAGAAAGTAGCAGAGAAAGACCGAAATAGAGAGATAAAAAAAAAGGGGGAATGAGAGGGAGATATCAGAATACTTCACAATGCCCCCGGAGAATTATAATCTACAATCTAGATTCTATTCTTATGGCAACCCCATCATGGTTGTTAGTTTAGCTCACATTCACTTTCTGTTTAATATAGCTCTAGGACAGGGAGCTCCTGTAAACGCTAGCCCCTGTCAGGAAGGAACCTACAAGATGGGATTGTAACAGATAGAGAGGCATGGGAGGCAATGAGCTTCACTTTGTTAGGATAAGAGTCAAGAGATTATGATAATGAGTGGGAGTGAATTAAAGAATGGATGGATGGACGGATGGATGGACGGATGGATGGAGAAATAAATGTACCCAAGCACTATCTATCAGTCAGAGATGTAACCATTAGGCAGAAACAAAATGGTGGCATGCTAACAACCCACTTAACCAATCCAAAACATGTTACTGATTGCTCTCTGCATCAGAAAATGAACACCACCAAGCGTCCAGACTACAGCCACTGAGGCCCTCTCCTAAAACACACAACGATGGAAACAGATTGTCATAACAAATCCATTCTGATATATGACTCCTTTGAGATAGATTATTATTGTATTTCATGAGGAAAGAGAGATCGATCAATTAAATCAATCAAATGTATGCGCAAAGACATTTTTAAATTAGCCGTTGTTTCAAAGTGCTTTACAGAGGAAGTACTTAAATTGAAGCTGTGCATCAGAAAGAGACAGCCAGATGAAGAGGGAGAAAAATAAGGAATATAAACTAGTCATTCACTTATCCATAAGCTCATGGGTGCTTACAACCCAATAAGAAAGGTACAGGGAATATACAGCAGATATTATAGAAGGAAATACTACACAACAAGCTCGACCAACACTGGTCTAAGAAGGATCCCCAAAACTGCCTGCATCGCATGGGTGAGCTACCATTTTCTATCCATGATGTACTTCTATGCTTTTACATTGAAGCCATTTAGCGGACACTCTTCTCCAGATCAAATTCAAATCAGGGCATTGATCAGGGAGACTTTTGCAAGTCCACCATGCACAGGAAAGACCTTATGATTTCCTCCTGATAATATATGTCTTTTAGGAGACACTTTTATCCAAAGCGAATTCCAGTCATGTGTGATATATTATTTACGTATGGGTGGTCCCAGGAAAACCAAGCCACTATCCTGTCATTTCAAGCTGCATGCTCTACCAACTGAGGGTAAAACACGGGGTCAAATGTGGTGAAACAGGGGAAAGGCTGTATTCTGAGGAGAGGGCACTGAGAGGTTGGCCCAGCTGTGAGTCCCTCAATAAGGCCCGGGGGATTTTACAGGGCTCTGTGGAGCCGGGATGACCCCAGGCTACCCCCGCACACACACACACACACGGTAGCACCACGTAAATACTGCCTGTGTTGCCTGCACAAAAACCTTTTCCAGATGGGCTGCACAGACACAGGCCGCAAATAAACTGCCCCCTCTCCTCCCTCTGTATTCTGCCGTCCTTCTCTTTCTCGCTCTCAAAAAAGTCTGACATTCATGTGTGTTAATATGAGCTAATGCAGGTCCTGTGTGGCTCAGTTGGTAGAGCATGGTGCTTGCAACACCAGGGTTGTCGGTTTGATTCCCACGGGGGACCAGTACGAAAATGTATGCACTCACTACTGTAAGTCGCTGTGGATAAGAGCATCTGTTAAATGACTCCAATGTTAAATGTACTATAGACACAATCACAAAAGCTTCCTATCTCCACAGCGCCAAGCCCCACCCCCCAAACACACACTTTTGTTTAGCTCAGCAGAAAAGCTCCACAGCAGCAGTTGCAAATCTTTTGACAGTCATCGCTAAGGGGCTTTTCTTATCCTGACATACTGTCGCACGGATAAAGTAATACTACTGCGGAAGCTACCGGTATGTTGACAGAATTCTAACAAATCCTCTTACCACAACAACAGTTTTACATTATATTTCCAAATTTGATTAGGAAAATGGAATGACTGACCATCCTAAAAATCTAAATCCAAGAATTTGGTTCAAATCTACAGTTCACAAGAAACAAATCACAGTTTTCCTACAGACAACTATAGGCCCATTCTCTAATACCAGATCGAAGTTCACTGAAAGCCATGATAAAATCAGCAATGGTATCAGATACAAACACAAAACAAGCTAAATCATTACTGTTTAATGTCCTGTAGTCTCAATCTCCTGAAGAGCACACACACAGACACATGCATATACACACACACACACACACACACGCACACACACACACACACACACACACACACATACCTTCCCATGTATCCATTTCATACTGGTCCTAGTCTGCCAGTGAGTCTCCTGGCCACCATCCACACTGGTAGTGCCGTATCAAATATATTTGAAATATATATAAAGCCACTATATCACTGTTGATACTGCATCCTCCGTGGCAGATTCGGCTTCATGACTCCTCTAGGTGCTTTTACCCTCTCTCTATCCCTCTCTCTCTGTTCCTCTCTCTCGATTTCTTTCTGTTTGCTTTCTCTTTTTGTTTCTTGCTCCTTCCCTCTCTCTGTCCTTCTCTGATCAGTTCTCTGAGGTCTCTGTGGCTTTCTCACCCCTGGCCTCGGCAGCTAGGCCGGCCCCGAAAGGAGGAGGGGGTGGGGTTGGGAGTGGTGGGGGAGGTTTACAGGCCAGTTAGTCATGTGACCTAGTGGACCCTACCCTATGTCATGTCTTGGGTCAAAACTCCAGCACTTATTTTGAGGAGGGGTTTGTGTGTGTGTGTGTGTGTGTGTGTGTGTGTGTGTGTGTGTGTGTGTGTGAGAGAGAGAATTGTTATTGTTTATTTCAGTTTAGTTTATTATCTACTTCACTTGCTTTGGCAATGTTAACATATGTTTCCCATGCCAATAAAGCCCTTAAAAAAATTAATTGAGAGAGAGAGAGAGAGGAGGGGAGTTGGTTATCTGAGTGGTATTGAAAACCTTATTTTCTCTAGAACAATGCCCCACCTTCACCCAAATTCCCTTTCCCTTCCCCCGTTCCTCCTCCCACCCTCCACTTTTTACCTTCAGAGGGGGGCTTGGAAATGTGTGAGTACTTTAGGCCAAACTAGAGACCAACAATCAACACATTGAGTCATTAGCGAACACACAATGATCAACATCCAATGATGAGGTGTAAAAAGCTTTTTAATTAAGTTTAATGACGGCTAAACACATATTAACTAATTCTGCTAAACACATATCAACTAAACCTGCCAATGTATTTGGCCAATCAAAGTGAGATCGTAAAGTATGTCTACAAAGAGTGTTATTCAAGAGCTATCCTTGTAATGGTTAGATATGACTGCACTGCTGGAGCTAGGAACACAAGCATTTCACTACACCCGCAACAACATCTACTAAATATGTGTATGTGACCAATAAAATGTGAGTTGAACTACTATCAACACAGAGACACTTCTCCAGTAGGTAAAGCCCAACGTTACTGTCAACCCTACTGTCTTGAACTTCTACACACCAGTCAGCCACACTGATAAGAAAGGCATTTCACTGTGCTTGACATTAAAACCTTGAAAAAGAAAGACTTTCCATTAAAATGCAGAGAGAGAGAAAGAGGCTCAGGAGGAGAACAAGAAGAAAGGGAAGGAAAGGGGCTAAAATGTTTTGAATGTGACACTGGTGACATCAAAGACAACCGCTTATTCTGCATTTCCCAAAATAATCCATTGTGCATGACGTGCATAGTCTTGGTTCGATTCCTTTTCACAACATTTCTTTAGTCATAAATATGTAAGTTAATGTCTCCAAACTACAGTACTATGGATATTTAGAAGGCTGCTAAGCCAAGAATGTAATGTTATGCCCAAAATGTAATGTAATGTAAAGCCAAGAATGTAATGTAAAGCCAAAAATGCAATAATTTACAGATGCTGTCATTCAACCCACCAAAGTTTTTCATGTTAAACAAAAAAGACTAATGGACATGTCACAAAGTCAAACAACGGTAATCTTTTTGACATTCGTCAACGAGTTTTGGGCGGCAGGTGGCCTAGCGGTTAGGAGCGTTGGTCCAGTAAGCCAAAGGTTCCGATCCCTGACCCGAGTAGGTGAATAATCTGTCGGTGTGCCCTTGAGCAAGGCACTTCACCCTAATTGCTCCTGTAAGTCGCTCTGGATGAGACCGTCTGCTAAATGACTAAAATGTCAACATGAGTCGGTTATAATTCAAATATGTTTTGCAGTGGTGGTGGCAGTATGTCACAGTACGCAGCACCATTATGCCCCACTAAAAGTATCTGATTGAGTGATTTCTGAAGGATTCCAATCCCCCTCATTTGTTATGAAACCAAGGATCAAATGAGTTTGAAGATTACTATTGTCCCTTTGTCCCATTTGTATGTGCGTGTGTGCCTTTATGGATTCATTATGGCGAGCGGTGTGTGTGTGTGTGTGTGTGTGTGTCTCTGCGGTGGCGAACCCTCGGTGGGAGGCCAGCTTAGCGCGGGCGCTCTGTGTTGTCGTACTGGAGAACCGCCTGACCTTAATTAACTCATATTTAATTAATCACAAACTCCAATGACGACCCCCACCATATGTCGCAGCGGTAACAGATTAACAAGGGGGAGAGTCTCGTTAGCCGAGGCATCTCGTTAACAAACAAGAGTCATTGGATTGGCTTTCCCTCCACAACTTTCACCCTTAACAGTCAAATCAGATTTCCATAAGCCCAGTGAAAAGGTTTAGGGAAAGAAAACTATTGGATGAATAGCAGTGTAAAAAAACTGCAATTTACCCTGCATCAAGGAGACATATCTACTATGTTCCATTCCTTTGTGATTCTGAGTGACATTCATAACAACTTTGGTACATATTCTGTCGGTCTATACAACACATTTGTGATATTTACTCCCTTTACCCCACTAAAGCTCATTTGTTTTAATTGGTTATGCATACCCTCTTCATAATGCCTTATAATGCACGACATAAGCTCTAATAATGCATTTTGCCTAGCTCAAAAGGCAGTTTAAATGTCCTTATAATGCATTATGAACAGTGTATTCATAGGAAGCGTCTCATTTTCATTAATTTAGCCTCTTATTTGACCAGTGCAAAGGCTAGGGCCCTGTTTGAATACTATGAGAATGCATCCTTCCTCCCTTCCTTCCTTAAAGAAATACCTGATTTGACATGGCTGGCTTGGTGAAAGCTATATGACAGAAGAACTGTTGTGTTAGATCAGCGATTACATCAAGGAATGGGAGGAAGGAAGGGTGTGTTTTTATCAAACAGGGCCCAGGGCTGGTTTGGTAGGTCGACGCAGGGTCGTCTCTTCCTCCTAGAACCCCCAGGAATACTTTGCTAGCTAGCCTGCCTCATTGTCACGGATGAAACAACGCCAATGTCCCACAGGCCACACTTGACCCCGAGTGACCGCCTCACCCCAGCCAACAATGACAAACAACCTGACCTGCCATTCAGAACGGTGACCTTGAAAGTGATAGTGAAGGGTTAATACCAGTGATTGTCCTAATGTGAGTGTTCCGTCCCTCAAAAAAAGGGTCAAACAGACAAACCAAATAACTACCATTATAGATGTATAGATGTAGCCACCATTATAGATGTAGCCACCATTATAGATGTATAGATGTAGCCACCATTATAGATGTAGCCACCATTATAGATGTATAGATGTAGCCACCATTATAGATGTAGCCACCATTATAGACGTAGCCACCATTACAGACGTATAGATGTAGCCACCATTATAGATGTATAGATGTAGCCACCATTATAGATGTATAGATGTGGCCACCATTATAGATGTGGCCACCATTATAGATGTAGCCACCATTATAGATGTAGCAAACATTATAGATGTATAGATGTAGCCACTATTATGAATGTAGCCACCATTACAGATGTATAGATGTAGCCACCATTATAGATGTAGCCACCATTATAGACGTAGCCACCATTATAGATGTAGCCACCATTATAGATGTAGCCACCATTATAGATGTAGCAAACATTATAGATGTATAGATGTAGCCACTATTATGAATGTAGCCACCATTACAGATGTATAGATGTAGCCACCATTATAGATGTAGCCACCATTATAGACGTAGCCACCATTACAGACGTATAGATGTAGCCACCATTACAGACGTATAGATGTAGCCACCATTATAGATGTGGCCACCATTATAGATGTAGCCACCATTATAGATGTAGCCACCATTACAGATGTATAGATGTAGCCACCATTATAGATGTATAGATGTAGCCACCATTATAGATGTATAGATGTATCCACCATTATAGATGTAAAGATGTAGCCACCATTATAGATGTAAAGATGTAGCCACCATTATAGATGTCCATTATAGATGTAGCCACCATTATAGATGTCCATTATAGATGTAGCCACCATTATAGATGTATAGATGTAGCCACCATTATAGATGTAGCCACCATTATAGATGTAGCCACCATTATAGATGTAGCCACCATTATAGATGTAGCCACCATTATAGATGTATAGATGTGGCAACCATTATAGATGTAGCCACCATTACAGATGTAGCCACCATTATAGATGTAGCCACCATTATAGATGTATAGATGTAGCCACCATTATAGATGTAGCCACCATTATAGATGTAGCCACCATTATAGATGTATAGATGTAGCCACCATTATAGATGTCCATTATAGATGTAGCCACCATTATAGATGTAGCCACCATTATAGATGTAGCCACCATTATAGATGTAGCCACCATTATAGATGTAGCCACCATTATAGATGTATAGATGTAGCCACCATTATAGATGTAGCCACCATTATAGATGTAGCCACCATTATAGATGTCCATTATAGATGTAGCCACCATTATAGATGTATAGATGTAGCCACCATTATAGATGTAAAGATGTAGCCACCATTATAGATGTATAGATGTAGCCACCATTATAGATGTATAGATGTAGCCACCATTATAGATGTATAGATGTAGCCACCATTATAGATGTAGCCACCATTATAAATGTAGCCACCATTATAAATGTAGCCACCATTATAGATGTAGCCACCATTACAGATGTAGCCACCATTATAGATGTAGCCACCATTATAGATGTATAGATGTAGCCACCATTATAGATGTAGCCACCATTATAGATGTAGCCACCATTATAGATGTATAGATGTAGCCACCATTATAGATGTCCATTATAGATGTAGCCACCATTATAGATGTAGCCACCATTATAGATGTAGCCACCATTATAGATGTAGCCACCATTATAGATGTAGCCACCATTATAGATGTAGCCACCATTATAGATGTATAGATGTAGCCACCATTATAGATGTAGCCACCATTATAGATGTAGCCACCATTATAGATGTATAGATGTAGCCACCATTATAGATGTAGCCACCATTATAGATGTAGCCACCATTATAGATGTAGCCACCATTATAGATGTAGCCACCATTATAGATGTCCATTATAGATGTAGCCACCATTATAGACGTATAGATGTAGCCACCATTATAGATGTATAGATGTAGCCACCATTATAGATGTATAGATGTAGCCACCATTACATATGTAGCCACCATTATAGATGTATAGATGTAGCCACCATTATAGATGTAGCCACCATTATAGATGTATAGATGTAGCCACCATTATAGATGTAGCCACCATTATAGATGTATAGATGTAGCCACCATTATAGATGTAGCAACCATTATAAATGTAGCCACCATTATAGATGTAGCCACCATTACAGATGTAGCCACCATTACAGATGTATAGAAGTAGCCACCATTACAGATGTATAGATGTAGCTACCATTATAGATGTATAGATGTAGCCACCATTATAGATGTATTGATGTAGCCACCATTATAGATGTAGCCACCATTACAGATGTATAGATGTGGCAACCATTATAGATGTATAGATGTAGCCACCATTATAGGTGTCCATTATAGATGTAGCCACCATTATAGACGTATAGATGTAGCCACCATTACAGATGTATAGATGTGGCAACCATTATAGATGTATAGAAGTAGCCACCATTATAGATGTAGCCACCATTACAGATGTATAGATGTAGCCACCATTATAGATGTATAGATGTAGCCACCATTATAGATGTAGCCACCATTATAGATGTAGCCACCATTATAGATGTATAGATGTAGCCACCATTACAGATGTATAGATATAGCCACCATTATAGATGTATAGATGTAGCCACCATTATAGAGGTGTAGATGTAGCCACCATTATAGATGTGTAGATGTAGCCACCATTACAGATGTAGCCACCATTATAAATGTAGCCACCATTATAGATGTAGCCACCATTATAGATGTAGCCACCATTACAGATGTAGCCACCATTACAGATGTATAGATGTGGCAACCATTATAGATGTATAGATGTAGCCACCATTATAGGTGTCCATTATAGATGTAGCCACCATTATAGACGTATAGATGTAGCCACCATTACAGATGTATAGATGTGGCAACCATTATAGATGTATAGAAGTAGCCACCATTATAGATGTAGCCACCATTACAGATGTATAGATGTAGCCACCATTATAGATGTAGCCACCATTATAGATGTATAGATGTAGCCACCATTATAGATGTAGCCACCATTATAGATGTAGCCACCATTATAGATGTATAGATGTAGCCACCATTACAGATGTATAGATATAGCCACCATTATAGATGTATAGATGTAGCCACCATTATAGATGTAGCCACCATTATAAATGTAGCCACCATTATAAATGTAGCCACCATTATAGATGTAGCCACCATTACAGATGTAGCCACCATTATAGATGTAGCCACCATTATAGATGTATAGATGTAGCCACCATTATAGATGTAGCCACCATTATAGATGTAGCCACCATTATAGATGTATAGATGTAGCCACCATTATAGATGTCCATTATAGATGTAGCCACCATTATAGATGTAGCCACCATTATAGATGTAGCCACCATTATAGATGTAGCCACCATTATAGATGTAGCCACCATTATAGATGTAGCCACCATTATAGATGTATAGATGTAGCCACCATTATAGATGTAGCCACCATTATAGATGTAGCCACCATTATAGATGTATAGATGTAGCCACCATTATAGATGTAGCCACCATTATAGATGTAGCCACCATTATAGATGTAGCCACCATTATAGATGTAGACACCATTATAGATGTCCATTATAGATGTAGCCACCATTATAGACGTATAGATGTAGCCACCATTATAGATGTATAGATGTAGCCACCATTATAGATGTATAGATGTAGCCACCATTACATATGTAGCCACCATTATAGATGTATAGATGTAGCCACCATTATAGATGTAGCCACCATTATAGATGTATAGATGTAGCCACCATTATAGATGTAGCCACCATTATAGATGTATAGATGTAGCCACCATTATAGATGTAGCAACCATTATAAATGTAGCCACCATTATAGATGTAGCCACCATTACAGATGTAGCCACCATTACAGATGTATAGAAGTAGCCACCATTACAGATGTATAGATGTAGCTACCATTATAGATGTATAGATGTAGCCACCATTATAGATGTATTGATGTAGCCACCATTATAGATGTAGCCACCATTACAGATGTATAGATGTGGCAACCATTATAGATGTATAGATGTAGCCACCATTATAGGTGTCCATTATAGATGTAGCCACCATTATAGACGTATAGATGTAGCCACCATTACAGATGTATAGATGTGGCAACCATTATAGATGTATAGAAGTAGCCACCATTATAGATGTAGCCACCATTACAGATGTATAGATGTAGCCACCATTATAGATGTATAGATGTAGCCACCATTATAGATGTAGCCACCATTATAGATGTAGCCACCATTATAGATGTATAGATGTAGCCACCATTACAGATGTATAGATATAGCCACCATTATAGATGTATAGATGTAGCCACCATTATAGAGGTGTAGATGTAGCCACCATTATAGATGTGTAGATGTAGCCACCATTACAGATGTAGCCACCATTATAAATGTAGCCACCATTATAGATGTAGCCACCATTATAGATGTAGCCACCATTACAGATGTAGCCACCATTACAGATGTATAGATGTGGCAACCATTATAGATGTATAGATGTAGCCACCATTATAGGTGTCCATTATAGATGTAGCCACCATTATAGACGTATAGATGTAGCCACCATTACAGATGTATAGATGTGGCAACCATTATAGATGTATAGAAGTAGCCACCATTATAGATGTAGCCACCATTACAGATGTATAGATGTAGCCACCATTATAGATGTAGCCACCATTATAGATGTATAGATGTAGCCACCATTATAGATGTAGCCACCATTATAGATGTAGCCACCATTATAGATGTATAGATGTAGCCACCATTACAGATGTATAGATATAGCCACCATTATAGATGTATAGATGTAGCCACCATTATAGAGGTGTAGATGTAGCCACCATTATAGATGTGTAGATGTAGCCACCATTACAGATGTAGCCACCATTATAAATGTAGCCACCATTATAGATGTAGCCACCATTATAGATGTAGCCACCATTATAGATGTATAGATGTAGCCACCATTACAGATGTATAGATGTAGCTACCATTATAGATGTAAAGATGTAGCCACCATTATAGATGTATTGATGTAGCCACCATTATAGATGTAGCCACCATTACAGATGTATAGATGTAGCTACCATTATAGATGTATAGATGTGGCAACCATTATAGATGTATAGATGTAACCACCATTATAGATGTCCATTATAGATGTAGCCACCATTATAGACATAGATGTAGCCACCATTACAGATGTATAGATGTGGCAACCATTATAGATGTATAGATGTAGCCACCATTATAGATGTCCATTATAGATGTAGCCACCATTATAGATGTATAGATGTAGCCACCATTACAGATGTATAGATATAGCCACCATTATAGATGTAGCCACCAATATAGATGTATAGATGTAGCCACCATTATAGATGTAGCCACCATTATAGATGTAGCCACCATTACAGATGTAGCCACCATTATAGATGTATAGATGTAGAAACCATTATATATATATAAATGTAGCCACCATTACAGATGTATAGATGTAGCCACCATTATAGATGTAGCCACCAATATAGATGTATAGATATAGCCACCATTATAGATGTAGCCACCATGATAGATGTATAGATGTAGCCACCATTACAGATGTATAGATGTAGCCACCATTATAGATGTATAGATGTAGCCACCATTACAGATGTATAGATGTAGCCACCATTACAGATGTAGCCACCATTATAGATGTATAGATGTAGCCACCATTATATATCTATAGATGTAGCCACCATTATAGATGTAGCCACCATGATAGATGTAGCCACCATTATAGATGTATAGATGTAGCCACCATTACAGATGTATAGATGTAGCTACCATTACAGATGTAGCCACCATTACAGATGTATAGATGTAGCCACCATTATAGATGTATAGATGTAGCCACCATTATAGATGTAGCCACCATTATAGATGTAGCCACCATTACAGATGTAGCCACCATTACAGATGTAGCCACCATTACAGATGTAGCCACCATTACAGATGTAGCCACCATTATAGATGTATAGATGTAGCCACCATTACAGATGTATAGATGTAGCCCCCATTATATATGTGTAGATGTAGCCACCATTATAGATGTATAGATGTAGCCACCATTACAGATGTAGCCACCATTATGGATGTATAGATGTAGCCACCATTATAGATGTAGCCACCATTACAGATGTATAGATATAGCCACCATTATAGATGTATAGATGTAGCCACCATTATAGAGGTGTAGATGTAGCCACCATTATAGATGTGTAGATGTAGCCACCATTACAGATGTAGCCACCATTACAGATGTAGCCACCATTATAGATGTATAGATGTAGCCACCATTATAGATGTAGCCCCCATTATAGATGTGTAGATGTAGCCACCATTATAGATGTATAGATGTAGCCACCATTACAGATGTAGCCCCCATTATAGATGTGTAGATGTAGCCACCATTATAGATGTAGCCACCATTACAGATGTATAGATGTAGCCACCATTACAGATGTAGCCACCATTACGGATGTATAGATGTAGCCACCATTATAGATGTAGCCACCATTATAGATGTAGCCACCATTATAGATATAGCCACCATTATATATGTAGCCACCATTATGGATGTATAGATGTAGCCACCATTATATATGTAGCCACCATTATAGATGTATAGATGTAGCCACCATTACAGATGTATAGATGTAGCCACCATTATAGATGTATAGATGTAGCCACCATTATAGATGTAGCCACCATTACAGATGTAGCCACCATTATAGATATAGCCACCATTATAGATATAGCCACCATTATAGATATAGCCACCATTATGGATGTATAGATGTAGCCACCATTATATATGTAGCCACCATTATAGATGTATAGATGTAGCCACCATTATAGATGTAGCCACCATTACAGATGTATAGATGTAGCCACCATTATAGATGTATAGATGTAGCCACCATTATAGATGTAGCCACCATTACAGATGTAGCCACCATTATAGATGTAGCCACCATTATAGATGTAGCCACCATTATAGATGTATAGATGTAGCCACCATTATAGATGTAGCCACCATTATAGATGTAGCCACCATTATAGATGTAGCCACCATTATAGATGTAGCCACCATTACAGATGTAGCCACCATTATAGATGTATAGATGTAGCAACCATTATATATATATAAATGTAGCCACCATTACAGATGTATAGATGTAGCCACCATTATAGATGTAGCCACCAATATAGATGTATAGATATAGCCACCATTATAGATGTAGCCACCATGATAGATGTATAGATGTAGCCACCATTACAGATGTATAGATGTAGCCACCATTATAGATGTATAGATGTAGCCACCATTACAGATGTATAGATGTAGCCACCATTACAGATGTAGCCACCATTACAGATGTATAGATGTAGCCACCATTATAGATGTATAGATGTAGCCACCATTACAGATGTATAGATGTAGCCACCATTACAGATGTAGCCACCATTATAGATGTATAGATGTAGCCACCATTATATATCTATAGATGTAGCCACCATTATAGATGTAGCCACCATGATAGATGTAGCCACCATTATAGATGTATAGATGTAGCCACCATTACAGATGTATAGATGTAGCTACCATTACAGATGTAGCCACTATTACAGATGTATAGATGTAGCCACCATTATATATATATAGATGTAGCCACCATTATAGATGTAGCCACCATGATAGATGTAGCCACCATTATAGATGTATAGATGTAGCCACCATTATAGATGTATAGATGTAGCCACCATTATAGATGTAGCCACCATTATAGATGTAGCCACCATTACAGATGTAGCCACCATTACAGATGTAGCCACCATTACAGATGTAGCCACCATTATAGATGTATAGATGTAGCCACCATTACAGATGTATAGATGTAGCCCCCATTATAGATGTGTAGATGTAGCCACCATTATAGATGTATAGATGTAGCCACCATTACAGATGTAGCCACCATTATGGATGTATAGATGTAGCCACCATTATAGATGTAGCCACCATTACAGATGTATAGATATAGCCACCATTATAGATGTATAGATGTAGCCACCATTATAGAGGTGTAGATGTAGCCACCATTATAGATGTGTAGATGTAGCCACCATTACAGATGTAGCCACCATTACAGATGTAGCCACCATTATAGATGTATAGATGTAGCCACCATTATAGATGTAGCCCCCATTATAGATGTGTAGATGTAGCCACCATTATAGATGTATAGATGTAGCCACCATTACAGATGTAGCCCCCATTATAGATGTGTAGATGTAGCCACCATTATAGATGTAGCCACCATTACAGATGTATAGATGTAGCCACCATTACAGATGTAGCCACCATTACGGATGTATAGATGTAGCCACCATTATAGATGTAGCCACCATTATAGATGTAGCCACCATTATAGATGTAGCCACCATTATATATGTAGCCACCATTATGGATGTAGCCACCATTATAGATGTAGCCACCATTATAGATGTAGCCACCATTATAGATGTAGCCACCATTATAGATGTAGCCACCATTATAGATGTAGCCACCATTATAGATGTATAGATGTAGCCACCATTACAGATGTAGCCACCATTATAGATGTAGCCACCATTATAGATGTAGCCACCATTATAGATGTAGCCACCATTATAGATGTAGCCACCATTATAGATGTAGCCACCATTATAGATGTAGCCACCATTATAGATGTAGCCACCATTATAGATGTAGCCACCATTATAGATGTTGACCCTCTGAACTTAACAATAACAACATGGCCAACTTTTAGGGAGGTTTTGTACCTCGACTTTGACAGAGAAAAATCTAAACTCCCAGATGGAGATTTGACCTGTAGACATACATAGATGATACAGAGAGAGAGAGAGACAGAGAGACAGAGAGACCGAGAGACAGCGACAGAGACATTGAGAAAGAGACAGAGAGACCGAGACAGAGAGAGAGAACGAGGAAAGCGTATATGTAAGTGAAGTCTTAAATATCCTCCCTCAGAACTTTTACTCAACTTTTTTTTTTTTTAAGTATGAGAAATCTAACCACAAGTAACTGTACTGAGACAAATCTTGCCAGTGTATGTGTGTGTGCTGAACATTTTCCATTTTTCAATGGACAGTGAAGGTTTCATGTCTATTTGATTCTGTGTGTGTCTGCGCATGTTTGTGTGTGCACAAGCCTGCGGGTGTTTGTGTTTACACGTGTTTACAGTGGCACAGCTTGTGGCAGATCGATCTTACACCCTCACAGCCCCTCTGTTTGTAGTTGTGGTCCAACCCCTTCCATCCTCCCCTCCAATCACCCATCGCACCCTCCCCTCCACCCACACTCCCCTCCAACTCCCCTTCCATCCTCCCATCCAATCCCCCATCGCACCCTCCCCTCCAATCCCCCATCGCACCTTCCCCTCCACCCACACTCCCCTCCAACCCCAATTCCATCATCCCCTCCAACCCCCCCTCTTCTCCCCCCCTTCCACCCTCTCCTCCACCCCCCTCTTCTCCCCTCCTCCAAACTCCCATTCCATCCTCCCTCCAAACTTCTTCCAACCTCCTTCCACCCCCCCTTTCACAACCCTCCAACCCCCTTCCACCCCCTCCCCGGCCCGTGCCAGTCTCATCTGACCTAAGGGGGAACTGATCAAACACATTGATCTGTGTGAGTAGTTTCTGCCACTACTGCTGAAACACATGCTCACCCTCTTATTTAATCTGGCAACCCGTTCATTGTATCTGGCAACCCACCCGTCCCTCTAATCCACAGTGCTGTTGACATAACCCCCAGGTCAGAGGGAGGGAGGGGTAGCTAAACCACAGCAGCTAAACAGTGACTGGCCAACTGGAGGAGGTGGAGAATCACAAGGAGAAAATAGAAATGACTAGAAGGGACATTCCCTTTCCCATCCGCATTCAGATGTCTGACGGCTTTCTTCCTTCTAGGCATTTTACTTCTATTGGCGGACATAACATGTGCCCTCCTCCACCAAACACAGATAGGTGAGAAAGTAGGTTACATTTATTTTTATATAATAAAAAATTAAACAACCATCACTAAGGTATGACAATAGCACCACTCCATCACTATGAATGAAGACACACTCAAAATACAGATACAAATGAAGCACGACATTGCAAAGCAATTACTGACATTTTGTTGAAATATTTATTTTGTTATTCATGTCTGGTTCTCTCTAAATCATGTCCTTTAAGACTTGGGGGTTTATGGCTAGTACGGAAAAATACATGTATCTTTAATAAATGTATGTAATCTGTGAGTTGTAAGAACTACAGCTGAAAAAGGGCTTTTGCAGAGCGTAAAAAATCCTTGATTATGAAGGTGTCACTTTTCTAATGAATTAGAAGTGGAGAAGTGATTACGGAAATATTACGTTACGGAAATATCCTTTTTTTTGACATCTCTTATCCTAATATTATCTCAGTGCCAGGTGATGGTCAAGTGTGTCAGCCATCTTTATAAAAGATTGAATTGTGAGGTCGCTTGTAAGTGAAGTTAGAGACGTTAACATGCTCCATAATGTCTTTTGTTGATAATAGTAACAATGTAGTTCGCATTTAGCATATAATTAAAATAGCATGTTCTTGAAATATACAGTAGCTGAATATCAAAATAAAATCATTTTGGAAATATTGAAAATGGAAATGATGCAGACAATTAAATTGATAGAAGCCACAATCTATCTGCAATATTAAAGCTGATCTACCACCTAAAAAAATAATCACTATAATCATAACATGTTTGAGACCACTTTACTGTAGAATAGCCAAACAATATAGTAGCTTTTGTTGAAATTACCTTACATGATGAGAATAGAAATAACAACCTGGGAAGAATAATAATGTAAATCTGGCACGTTATACAGTTGGCACACGCACACACAAAGACATAGAGAGAGAGACAGAGAGACAGAGAGACAGAGAGAGAGAGAGAGAGAGAGAGAGAGAGAGAGAGAGAGAGAGACACAGAGACACAGAGAGAGACAGAGAGAGACAGAGAGAGACACAGAGAGAGAGAGAGAGAGAAACACAGAGAGACAGAGAGATAGAGAGAGAGACAGAGACACAGAAACACAGAGAGAGACAGAGACAGAGAGAGAGAGAGAGACACAGAGAGAGAGAGACAGAGACACAGAAACACAGAGAGAGACAGAGACAGAGACAGAGAGAGAGACACAGAGAGAGAGAGACAGAGACACAGAGAGAGAGAGAGACACAGAGAGAGAGAGAGACAGAGAGAGAGAGAGAGAGAGAGAGACAGAGAGAGAGACACAGAGAGAGAGAGACAGAGAGAGAGACACATAGAGAGAGACAGAGAGAGAGAGACAGAGAGACAGAGAGAGAGACAGAGAGACACAGAGAGAGAGACACAGAGAGAGAGACACAGAGAGAGAGACACAGAGAGAGAGACACAGAGAGAGAGACACAGAGAGAGAGACACAGAGAGAGAGACACAGAGAGAGAGACACAGAGAGAGAGACACAGAGAGAGAGAGACAGAGAGAGAGACACAGAGAGAGAGAGACAGAGAGAGAGAGACACACAGAGAGAGAGAGAGAGAGAGAGAGAGAGAGAGAGCTAGATGAGGTAACCTTGGAGTTGCTGTATCATTGGTTACCCTCTGCTACTGTTAAATGGATGATTTGATACAGACACGTTTCTGTTGGAAAAAGGTTAAACAGCGGTGTGTTCATTTCTTTATCCTCCCCGGGTGGAAAGGAGAGTTATGAGGAGGAGGGGCTCCCGTATACAGCACAAAGAAGATTAGTATCCTGTATATGGGGTCTCTCTCGCTCTCCCTCTCTTACAAACTCTCCCTCGCTCCCTCTCAATTCAATTTCAATTGAAGGGGCTAAATTGGCATGGGAAACATTTGTTAACATTGCCAAAGCAAGTGAATTAGATAATAAACAAAACTTAAACAACAATGTTCAGTAAACATTACACTTACAAAAATTCCAAAATAATAAAGACATTACAAATGTCATATTATGTATATATATATACAGTGTTGTAACAATGTACAAATGGTTAAAGTACAAAAGGGAAAATAAATAAACAAATATAGGTTGTATTTACAACAGTGTTTGTTCTTTACTGGTTGCCCTTTTCTTGTGGCAACAGGTCACACATCTTTCTGCTGTGATGGCACACTGTGGTATTTCACCCAGTAGATATGGGAGTTTATCAAAATTGGATTTGTTTTCAAATTCTTTGTGGATCTGTGTAATCTGAGGGAAATATGTGTCTCTAATATGGTCATACATTGGGCAGGAGGTTAGGAAGTGCAGCTCCGTTTCCACCTTATTTGTGGACAGTGTGCACATAGCCTGTCTTCTCTTGAGAGCCATGTCTGCCTTTCGGCAGCCTTTCTCTCTCCCTCCCTCTCTCACAAGATGTACTGTGGCCATTTCACCACACGAGGACGACACATCGCTTCCAACTTACCCACCCACCACTAAATACCTCTACCATCACTGCCTTGCCAGACAGCCAGCGCAAAATGTAAAAATGTCAAGCTGAAACAAAACATTGGTCGGAGAGGCTTGATGAAAAGAGCCAGGGAAAGAAATAGGGCACATTACTTCCGTTCCGACAAACAAGGTCACATTAAGGCATTTCTAATAATATGATGGGGAGATGTTTTTTTTTTCTGTGTGTGTGTGTTTCGTTCGCTTTTTAAATTTTACATAATTAACCCGATCTCCTTGGGGGGATTCGTCTCACAGGCCGACTGAATAAATCTCATTTGCATAACGAACGAAGCCTTTCCCTTCGTTAGCGAAAGAAGGGGTTTAGCAGGCAGGAGGACTACAGTGGGCCTCCCCCTGAGGAGAAATAGATACGAAGAGATTGAGAGGAGAGGAGGGGGGGGGGGCGAGAGAGAAAGTGAAGAGAGATAGAGAGACAGAAGGGGGAGAGAAAAAGAGAAAGTAATAAAAAAAAAGACAAGAGGGAGAGATGGAGAGCGAGAAGGAGCAATGGACAAAAGGGGAAAGAACGAGAGAGATATACGGCTCTATTTTATGCTGGTCAATGTATAAGCCTGCTACACTGTATAGACAGGCTTAATGTGTGCTATTATGGGGTACACTCACACTGCCGGAGGAAAGAGGACATCAGTGGCTAAAGTGGTGGACCGCGCATGTGTGTGTGTGTGTGAGAGAGTGCTGAGAGAGTACTAAGCTCTCTTGAGAAGTGGATTGAGCTCTGCTGATTCCAACGGTTCTCTTCTCACTGACGACGATGGCATGAGCTCTGACTCTCTCCCTCCCTCATTCACTCACTCTCCTTGCTCTCACTCCCTCCCTCGCTCGCTCTCTCGTTCTGTCGCAAGAGTTCCTCTTGTGAGCTTTGAAATGTTTAATAAATCATAATAAATGCACACACACTACCAAATTCACAAGTGCAAATGTAGACACTCATACATAATTTCACCACCACACACACACACACACACCGGTCTGTTCTGTGGGGGGAACCTGCCTCTTTACTCAGCCTGTATCCCATTTATGTTACCGTCCCTCCTTCCCCTCCATGACATTCCTTCCTGGGGATGGATCTCTTGCCCCCTTGCTCTCCCTCCCTCCCCCTTTCTCTCCACATCTGGCTGTTTCATTCTCTCTCCACAGGCTTGGTTTCCTTCCCCCTCTCCACAGGCTTGGTTTCCTTCCCCCTCTCCCCGGGCTTGGTTTCCTTCCCCCTCTCCCCGGGCTTGGTTTCCTTCCCCCTCTCCCCGGGCTTGGTTTCCTTCTCTCTCTCTCCCCGGGCTTGGTTTCCTTCCCCCTCTCCCCAGGCTTGGTTTCCTTCTCTCTCTCTCCCCGGGCTTGGTTTCCTTCCCTCTCTCCCCGGGCTTGGTTTCCTTCCCCCTCTCCCCGGGCTTGGTTTCCTTCTCTCTCTCTCCCCAGGCTTGGTTTCCTTCTCTCTCTCTCCACAGGCTTGGTTTCCTTCCCTCTCTCCCCAGGCTTGGTTTCCTTCTCTCTCTCTCCACAGGCTTGGTTTCCTTCTCTCTCTCTCCACGGGCTTGGTTTCCTTCTCTCTCTCTCCACAGGCTTGGTTTCCTTCTCTCTCTCTCCACAGGCTTGGTTTCCTTCTCTCTCTCTCCACGGGCTTGGTTTCCTTCTCTCTCTCTCCACAGGCTTGGTTTCCTTCTCTCTCTCCCCACAGGCTTGGTTTCCTTCTCTCTCTCTCCACGGGCTTGGTTTCCTTCTCTCTCTCTCCACAGGCTTGGTTTCCTTCTCTCTCTCTCCACAGGCTTGGTTTCCTTCTCTCTCTCTCCACGGGCTTGGTTTCCTTCTCTCTCTCTCCACAGGCTTGGTTTCCTTCTCTCTCTCTCCACAGGCTTGGTTTCCTTCTCTCTCTCTCCACAGGCTTGGTTTCCTTCCCTCTCTCCACAGGCTTGGTTTCCTTCTCTCTCTCTCCACAGGCTTGGTTTCCTTCTCTCTCTCTCCACAGGCTTGGTTTCCTTCTCTCTCTCTCCACAGGCTTGGTTTCATTCCCGCTCTCCCCAGGCTTGGTGAGGCAGCCATTTTGCTTCACCCCTTATATTTTTGGGAGATGAGACTCCCCGCCAAGTCTGTGTCCCCCCCCCCCCCCCCTCCCGACGCCAACATCGTAATGACAGGCTTCTCAGACAAGAGGGGAACAGACTGTCTTTTTCCCTCTAGTATTTCTCTCTCTCCTTTTCATCTCTCTGTCTGTCTCTCTCTCTCTCGCTCTCCCTCCCTCTCACATATCGTCTCTCCCTCGCCCCCTCATATTTTTCCCTCCCATCTTTTGCACTTCAGGGGATGGTGTATGATCTTGTCAGGGCAGGAGCAGAGCACAGAAAAAAAAAAATATATATATATATAAAAAAAATACTTGTTTTTATTTTGCTCTCTGATTTTTTCTCTCTCGTTCCTTTGTGACTCCCTTCTAGTCTTGGCGTGTGTGTGGTGTGTGTGTTCACTGCTCAAGTGTAGTAGAGGTTTGAGAAAACAAACTGTTGGAATACTATCCATCTGTGTGTTCATGTTCATATGGATGTCAGCAGTGGTGGAAAAAGCACCCATACCTTAATAGAAAGGAACAGTCATCCAGTCATACATACTACTTGAGTAAAAGTCTAAAACTATTTGGTTTTAAATATACTTAAGTATCAAAAGTAAAAGTACAAATCATTTCAAATGAGTTATATTAAGCAAACCAGACTGCACCATTTTCTTGTTTTGTTTATTTACGGATAGCCAGGGGCACACTCCAACACTCAGACATCATTCACAAATGAATAATTCATTCATTCATTGTCATTCATACAAATGAAGTATGTGTGTTTAGTGAGTCAGATCAGAGGTAGTAGGGATGACCAGGGATGTTTTTTTGAAAAGTGTGGGAATTGGAACATTTTCCTGTCCTGCTATGCATTCATACTGTAATGAGTACTTTTGGGTGTCAGGGAAAATGTATGGAGTAAAACGTACCTTATTTTCTTTAGGAATGTGGAGAAGTAAAAGTATAAAGTTGTTGAAAATATAAATAGTAAAGTAAAGTACAGACATCCACAAAAATGACTTATGTAGTACTTTACACTACTGGCTGTCAGTGGTAATACAGCATGGGTGTATGCATCACTTCATAAATAAACTGTGTGTGTGGTGTGTGGTGTGTGGTGTGTGTGGTGTGTGTGTGTAATTCTATTTCTATGGATGTCTACCATTAACCCCAATGCCACAAATTACAGCAACATCAGAGCGATCCCACCCAAGACCTTACCCCCACCCCCAGCCTACGCCAATCTCACACTGAGCCCTAAAGGATGTTGTGTCATCCCACTTCGATGGCAACATGGTATTATTGCTTTGCGTCACAAACATTTGACACATATAAACTGATACCAGGATGTCGATGACTGAACACTGTCCTATAGACATCATCTGTATACAGTGGTTCAGAAAGTATTCACACCACATGTTGTGTTAAGGCCTGAATAAAAAATGTATTCAATTGGAAATTTGTCTCACCCATCTACACACGATACCTATATAATGACTAAGTGAAAAATATTTTTAGAAATGTTTGCAAATTTATTGAAAATGAAATTCAGAAATATCTAATTTACATAACACCCCTGAGTCAACACATGTTAAAATCACCTTTGGTAGTGATTACAGCTGTGAGTCTTTCTGAGTAAGTGTCTAAGAGCTTTCCACACCTGGATTGTACAATATTTGTACATTAGCCATTTTCAAGTATTGCCATAGATTTTCAAGCCGATTTAAGTCAAAACTGTATCTAGGCCACTCAGGAACATGACATGTCGTATTGGTAAACAACTCCCGTGTATATTTAACCTCGTGTTTTAGGTTAAGGAGTTTTGCCTGTGCTTCGCTCTATTCCATGTATTTTTATCCTAACAAGGATACCCATAACATGATGAGGCATGCTTGAAAGTATGATGAGTGGTACTCAGTGATGTGTTGGATTTGCCTCAAACATAACGCTTTGTATTCAGGGCATAAAATAAATGTATTTGCCAAATTCTTTGAAATTTTACTTTAGTGCTTTATTGCATACAGGATGCAAGTTTTAGGATATGTTTTATTCTGTACAGGTTTCCTTCTTTTCACTCTGTCATTTAGGTTAGTATTTTGGAGTAACTATAATGTTGTTGATCCATCCTCAGTGTTCTCCTATCACAGCCATTAAACTCTGTGACTGTTTTAAAGACACTATTGGCCTTATGGTGAAATCTCTGAGCGGGTTTCCTTCCTCTACAGCAACCGAGTTAGGAAGGACGCCTGTATCTTTGTAATGACTGGGTGTATTGAAACAGTGTAATTTATAACTTCACCATGCTCAAAGGGATATTCAATGTCTGCTTAATTTAGTTTTTTACCCATCTACCAATAGTGAACTTCTTTGAGAGGAACTGGAAAACCTACCTGGTCTTTGTGGTTGAATCTGATTTTGGAATTCACTGCTCGACTGAGGGACTTTACAGACAATTGTATGTGTGGGGTACAGAGATGAGGTAGTCATTCAAAAATCACGTGAAACACTATTACTGCACACAGAGTGAGTCCATGCAACTTATTATGTGACTCAAGCTAATATTTACTTCTGAACTTATTTAGACTTGCCATAACAAAGAGGTTGAATACTTACTGACTCAAAACATTTCAAAGTAGAATTTTTATTTCATTTGTAGTAATTTCTAAAAACATAATTCCACTTTCACATTATGGGGTATTGTATGTAGGCCAAGACACAAAATCTAGATGTAATCCATTTTAAATTCAGGCTGTAACAACAAAATGTGGACTAAGTCAAGTGGTTTGAATACTTTCTGAAGGCACTGTAGCTCTAAAACTACCTACAGTATCACCACTCTACTAAACATCCAACTGGAATCTGCTGTTGGAATAATGATTCTCATATCACTCCAAGTTTGATGGAATCACAATGTGTGAGTGAGTGTCACAGAATTAAATAGAACACAATCAAATCCAATGGATGTTTATAATATAATTACAATTATTACAATGGCACTGTATCTCTGTGGCACACTTGAGTGGTGAAAGTCAAGCGTATTGTGACATATACGCTTTCCTAACCGCTCGTCTTTCCTCATTTTCTCAAACGTCATCACAAGTTTCTCCTCTTCCGTTTACCTCACCTCTCCTCCTCCCTTTACCTCACCTCTCCTCCCCTTCCATTTACCTCACCTCTCCCCTTCCCTTTACCTCACCTTTCCCCTTCCCTTTACCTCTCCCTCTCTCCTCCTCCCTTTACCTCACCTCTCCTCCTCTCCCCTTCCCTTTACCTCACCCCTTCCCTTTACCTCACCTCTCCTCCTCTCCCCTTCCCTTTACCTCACCCCTTCCCTTTACCTCACCTCTCCCCTTCCCTTTACCTCACCTCTCCTCCTCCCTTTACCTCACCTCTCCTCCTCCCTTTACCTCACCTCTCCTCTTCCCTTTACCTCACCTCTCCTCCTCTCCCCTTCCCTTTACCTCACCTCTCCTCTCCCCTTCCCCTCACCTCTCCCCTTCCCTTTACCTCACCTTTCCCCTTCCATTTACCTTACCTCTCCCCTCCTCCCTTTACCTCACCCTCTCTCCTCTTCCCTTTACCTCACCTCTCCTCTCCCCTTCCCTTTACCTCACCCTCACTCCTCCTCCCTTTACCTCACCCTCACTCCTCCTCCCTTTACCTCACCTCCTCTCATTACTCCATCATGACTGTGGTCCATTCTCTAACACCCTTCTCCGCCTGGTCCACATTTCCCTGCATCCCTGTTTTCCTCCATTATTGTTCTTCTACCTCTTCACCTTCATCCCTCTTCCTCTCCCTTCCCCTCCCTTCATCTCTCCTCCTCCTCCTCCTCTCCACCTCACCATCCCTCTCCCTTTCTACATCCCTTCTCCTCCTCCTCTCCCTCTCTCCATCCCTTCTCCCTTTCTCCATCCCTTCTCCTCCTCCTCTCCTCTCCATCCCTTCTCCCTTTCTCCAGCCTTCTCCTCCTCCTCTCCCTTTCTCCATCCCTTCTCCTCCTCCCCTCTCCCTTTCTCCATTCCTTCTCCTCCTCATCCTCCTCTCCCTTTCTCCATCCCTTCTCCTCCTCCTCCCCTCTCCCTTTCTCCAACCTTCTCCTCCTCCACTCCCTTTCTCCGTCCCTTCTCCTCCTCCTCTCCCTTTCTCCATCCCTTCTCCTCCTCCCCTCTCCCTTTCTCCATCCCTTCTCCCTTTCTCCAACCTTCTCCTCCTCCTCTCCCTTTCTCCATCCCTTCTCCTCCTCCCCTCTCCCTTTCTCCATTCCTTCTCCTCCTCCTCCTCTCCCTTTCTCCATTCCTTCTCCTCCTCCTCCTCTCCCTTTCTCCATCCCTTCTCCTCCTCCTCCCCTCTCCCTTTCTCCAACCTTCTCCTCCTCCTCTCCATCCCTTCTCCTCCTCCCCTCTCCCTTTCTCCATTCCTTCTCCTCCTCCTCCTCTCCCTTTCTCCAACCTTCTCCTCCTCCTCTCCCTTTCTCCATCCCTTCTCCTCCTCCTCCCCTCTCCCTTTCTCCAACCTTCTCCTCCTCCTCTCCCTTTCTCCATCCCTTCTCCTCCCCTCTCCCTTTCTCCATCCCTTCTCCTCCTCCTCCCCTCTCCATTTCTCCATCCCTTCTCCTCCTCCCCCCCTCTCCCTTTCTCCATCACTTCTCCTCCTCCCCTCTCCCTTTCTCCATCCCTTCTCCTCCTCCCCCTCCCCCCCTCTCCCTTTCTCCATCACTTCTCCTCCTCCCCTCTCCCTTTCTCCATCCCTTCTCCTCCTCCCCTCTCCCTTTCTCCATCCCTTCTCATCCTCCTCTCCTCTCCCTTTATCCATCCCTTCTCCTCTCCCTTTCTCCAACCTTCTCCTCCTCCTCCTCTCCCATTCTCCATCCCTTCTCCTCCTCCTCTCCTCTCCCTTTCTCCATCCCTTCTCCAACCTTCTCCTCCTCCCCCATTCTCCATCCCTTCTCCTCCTCCTCCCCTCTCCTTTTCTCCATCCCTCCTCCTCCCCTCTCCCTTTCTCCATCCCTTCTCCACATCCTCCCCTCTCCCTCCTCCTCCTCTCCCTTTCTCCATCCCTCCTCCTCCTTGCTCCAGAACTGTCACATAGCATTAGTGGGTCCGGCGCTCAGCCCCTGCAGAAATAACAGGCTAGATGGCTGTACAGACCCATTCTCCTGCTCCAGTTAGCTTTGGACAAAAAGCCCCCGTTCGGCAGGCTTGGGAGGATGCCTGCATTATTTTATTCATGCTGGGTGCTCCCTGCTTACACAACAGTCAGCGACAGCGGCCTACTAAACTCAAGTCTCCTCACATAGGGTTAGTTAGCGATAGAGTTAGCAGTAACCACCTGGGTTTCAGCAGTAAAACGTACATACACGTATATGTATGCTTGTAGGATGTACTGTAGTCATGGCCTGTGATGCACACAAGCCGCCACAAACTGACTGAGGAGAAGAACATCAGTACCTTTGTTCAGAACAAAGGACCTAAAGATGGGAAAAGATACGCACACTTCTTATAAGAATCCAACATGACAATTTGATTCATCAAGCCAATTTAGCAAAGCACATTGCTAATTTAATGATATACTAACATTATTATATATATTTTTTAAATAATTATTGTATCTACTAGAAGTAGCTGTTCTTATATTCAGGATTCTAAGAAAGGGTCGGGGAGTGCAATGTTCATCAAAGGTATAAGCAGTCGTATCCAGAGACAACACGTCACTAAAGTGCTCGTCACTTCAATTATTCATTTCTTAAGTCTTCTTCACCAACCCATGCTGAGTTCCTTTACTCATGGGGGGTGGGGGAGAGAGATAAAGAGAGAGGAGGTAGGGGAGTAGAGAGAGGTGGGGCAGAGAGAGTGTGTGAGAGAGTGAGGGGGAGTAGAGAGAGGTGGGGCAGAGAGAGTGTGTGAGAGAGTGAGGGGGAGTAGAGAGAGAGAGAGAGTGAGAGACAATTGAGAATTTTATTTTTTATTTAACCTTTATTTAACTAGGCTAGTCAGTTAAGATCAAATTCTTATTTACAATGACGGCCTACCCCAGCAAAACCCGGACGACACTGGGCCAATTGTGCGGATTCCCAATCACGGCCGGTTGTGATACAGCCTGGAATCGAACCAGGGTCTGTAGTGACGCCTCTAGCACTGAGATGCAGGGCCTTAGACCGCCGTTCAGGAGAAAATATAAAGAAAGAGAGAAAGAAGTGAGAAAGAAAGATACAGCCGGATCAAGTGATACCTCATGGCATGGGTTTTGAGTGACAAAAAGGAGGGAGAAAAATGAAGCAAATGTAATACAGACCCCATTTCAGTCATTCTGCAGAGTTCTCTCCCTTCTCTCCCCCACCCCATTCAAAACCATTAGCGCCGCAATTTGGCGTCCCGGTTTAAAGTCGCTGCTTGTCAGCGAGTGGGAAGCGGGAGGCGTAATCTCCCCGGTCAAATTAATCCCGATGTCAAACGGCACTAACAGTCAAGAGGCCCCGTCCGCCTTCTGCTCCTCGCCGCAGCACAAGGCTTACGCTAATCTCAGCAAATTAACTAGCGCTCGCTAACCCGTTTAAAACGATCCCCCGCTCACTCGGTGACCTTGTATGCAATTGCACCTTTTTCTAATCGTTGGGCATTAAGAAGAAGAGTATGAGCCAGAATACATGGCGGTAATTCCACACACACTGTGGCTCAACAACTCTATTGGACAGGAAAGGAAGTAGTAGGCCTACTTCACATTAGCCCTCAAAATGTACCCTTTAATATGAGAGATCCTTATTTCCTCTGTGTGTGAGAGAGAGTGTGAATGTTTGTGTGTGTGTGTCCACGCAAACTGTCAAAGGGAGAATACGAATGGCTAATGTGGGGGACTTTTGTGGTGTGACTATGCGTGTGTGTTTCTTCTCTGTGTGCTTGTGTGTGTGCGTGTGTGCGTGTGTGCGTGCGTGTCGGTCTGTATGTCATCCTGCATTTAGATCCTACAAGAGACAAAGTACCACACAACTCTTATAAACATCAACACTCCAAAGTTAAATTACACATTAATATCAATTCATATAAAATTCTTGCATTCTTTTGAGCAAATGTTTGTCTTACCTAAGTGATGTTCATTGATTACATCTGCGAGAGAGACAGAGACACAGACAGACAGAGTGCGAGAGAGAGTGAGAGTGAGAGTGAGAGCGAGAGAGAGTGAGAGTGAGAGAGAGAGAAAGCAGGTCAAAGCACAGATCACACAACTCCAAAGCCAAACAGTATGCAATAAGATTACTGTAGATCTCCTATCGTAAATCCATTTTGGATTTAGCAGTGCATCACTATTGTCATCATCATGTTTCACGGCTATTGAGGTCAAACGCCGTAGTAGTTCAGAGTCGACAGGCAAGGATCAACTTCATCAAGTCAGCGATAAGGTTGTTCATCAATTTGCTTGCTACAAATGTAGTTTAACATAGACTTATGAAAAATGAATTATGCAAATGTTTCCATAATGCCTCCCCAGGAATCACAGGCTGTCGAGTACTGATCAAATGAGCTTGTTTTGCAGTATGCAAAGGGGTTTAGAGAGAGAGAACTGGCAAATAGGGGAGTAGGCTACACAGTACAGCTAACAGAAATATAGTAATTCTACATTCAGCTACATTTCTGATCCTCAAAGCGTATCTGAAAATAGACTCTCCAATGAACTTTTAGTGATTCTGTACATTATGATAGACTGAATTTCTAATTCAGAGTTAGACTGAATTTCTAATTGAGTGGCCTGAGGGGATATGCCCATTTTATAAAAAGCATTTCTATGTACTTCATCGGTAAGCAGTTACCCAGTGTGCCAACCCATGTCTGACAGGAGGATACCACTGCATATGTTCCGTGACCCCATGTGCCAACCTGGTTGGCAAACAGGAGGTTGAACGTGCCACGGGAGCCAGATGGCATGGAGGTCTATATGGATTTGAGTCAAGCTGCCCCTTCCAGGGAATAGCCATTGATATTCAGATCCTCTCTGTTCATTTAGTCTCTACAGTTGTTACAACATATCTCTACCATATATGGCACAATGACTCTGTCATTGTGACTCACTGACTATATTTGTCCCTGCATATTGTATTCAATCCTATTAAATCGACAGTATCTAGTTACGTTTCAGATCCATCTTAAATCTAATGCAAGATCGTATGCTTTAAAAAAATAAAGGTATAAGTTGTCTCAGTACGAGAGATGTATGTAATCATCTCAGTACGAGAGATGTATGTAATCATCTCAGTACGAGAGATGTAATCATCTCAGTATGAGAGATGTAATGAATCAGGCATTCATTTTATAACCTCTCACTTATGATAAACACAATACATCCACTCACACGGATGAAAACAACAACCTTGTCGACTTGGTTATTGTGACTCAGTAAATTACTGCAGTTAGAATTACAGTACAATGTTTATTAAATGGTAACATTTTGAAAATGAATGGGAGAAAAATAGTAAGACGTACATTTCAGAGCAATCCCTGTGTAATATATAACAAACAATCATAATACTGAGTTTTCCTTTCCCCACTTAAGGTATTTTGCCCACTGTTTTTGAGCCTTTATCAAGCTTGCTTTAAAAAAATATGTTTCTTACTTTAATATGATAATCTTCATGGCGTGATGCCGATCTCCACACAGAGAATCATTATTTATGTATTTATTGAAATTAAAATTTCATGGTTCACTGCTTTACACAGATAGAGCATGAGTGTCTTACAATGTTTTGGGGACTAAAGGGGGTTGAGACAATTATTCAAATATTTAACCTTAGCGGTCATAGATTATGCAAATGACGTCCCAAAAGGATTCTTTCCGCTGCTGAAGAATCTGTGCAGTTGCTCGGAGCCATGTAAAAAATCATCAGGACCGAGCCGGAGAAAAAAAAAACTAAGGAGGAGGAGGAGTCGAATAACCGGCAGCTATTTTCCTCTCAGATTGAGTGGAGAAGACAGAGAGACTTGGACATGACAGAGGGAGGAAGACACCACTTATTGTGTGTATGGACTTCTCACCTCTTCACAGGTCCACAGAAATCCTTCCATTGCAGACTCCACTTGTGTATAAATAGACAAACACACACGCTGACCACAAGTACAGTACTAAACGTACAGTAGTCTTGGCCTGCACTAATTACCCCCCACACGCTATCAAACTGACATCCACAAACATTTGTTCATATACAGTTGAAGTCGTAAGTTTACATACACTTAGGTTGGAGTCATTAAAACTCATTTTTCAACCACTCCATAAATTTCTTGTTAACAAACTATAGTTTTGTCAAGTCGGTTAAAACATCTACTTTGTGCATGACAAGTCATTTTTCTAACAATTGTTAACAGACAGATTATTTCACTTATAATCCACTGTATCACAAGTTTACATACACTAAGTTGACTGTGCCTTTAAACAGCTTGGAAAATTCCAGAAAATTATGTCATGGCTTTAGAAGCTTCTGATAGGCTAATCGACTTCATTTGAGTCAATTGGAGGTGTACCTGTGGATGTATTTCAAGGCCTACCTTCAAACTCAGTGCCTCTTTGCTTGACATCATGGGAAAATCAAAAGAAATCAGCCAAGACATCGGAAAATAAATTGTAGACCTCCACAAGTCTGGTTCATCTTTGGGAGCAATTTTCAAATGCCTGAAGGTACAATGTTCAACTGTACAAACAATAGTACACAAGTCGAAACACTATGGGACCACACAGCCGTCATACCGCTCAGGAAGGAAACACGTTCTGTCTCCTAGAGATGAACGTACTTTGGTGCGAAGTGCAAATCAATCCCAGAACAGCAGCAAAGGACCTTGAATATGCTGGATGAAACAGGTAAAAAAGTATCTATATCCACAGTAAAACGAGTCCTATATCGACATAACCTGAAAGGCTGCTCAGCAAGGAAAAAGCCACTGCTCCAAAACCCCCATAAAAAAGTCACACTAGGGTTTGCAACTGCACATGGGGACAAAGATCAATCTTTTTAGAGAAATGTCCTCTGGTCTGATGAAAATAGAACTGTTTGGCCATAATGACCATTGTTATGTTTGGAGGAAAAAGGGGGAGGCTTGCAAGCCGAAGAACACCATCCCAACCATGAAGCACGGGGGTGGCAGCATCATGTTGTGGGGGTGCTTTACTGCAGGAGGAGCTGGTGCACTTCACAAAATAGATGGCACCATGAGGAAAGAAAATAATGTGGATATATTGAAGCAACATCTCAAGACATCAGTCAGGAAGTTAAAGTTTGGTCACAAAAGGGTCTTCCAAATGGACAATGACCCCAAGAATACTTCCAAAGTTGTGGCAAAATGGCTTAAGGACAACAAAGTCAAGGTATTGGAGTGGCCATCACACGGCCCTGACCTCAATCCCATAGAAAATGTATGGGCAGAACTGAAAAAGCGTGTGCAAGCAAGGAGGCCTACAAACCTGACTCAGGTAAACCAGCTCTGTCAGGAGGAGTGGGCAAAAATTCACCCAACTTATTGTGGGAAGCTATTGGAAGGCTACCCGGAAAGTTTGACCCAAGTTAAACAATTGAAAGGCAATGCTACCAAATACTAATTGTGAGTGTATGTAAACTTCTGAACCACTTGGGATGTGATGAAAGAAATAAAAGCTGAAATAAATAATTCTCTCTTCTATTATTCTGACAGTCTGACCTAAAACTTATAGCCAGAACCTCCATCAGAAGCTAACCAGCTACTAGCTATTTAGTCATTGTCAGCCACTGCTAGCGGCCTTTACCTTCCGCACAGACACCAGACATTTTTTAGCCTGGTTAATACTTGCCAGCCTGTCAGTATTGGACTGTTTTCTCCACTACAACGCCAGATTCCTGCCGTAAGCCCTGGAACATTAGTCCTGATCATCACAGCTAGCTAGCTGCCACCGAGTGACCCAGCCCCGAAGCTAGCACTGAGCCAGGCCCACCTCCCGACCTACTCAGTGATCACTCGACTACACAGCTGAAACCTCCCGGACTCTACCCCAACATGGCTAGAATCCACTAGTCCACTGGATCCTTGCCATAAGCTCTGGCCTTTGCATCAGATCATCGCTGCTAGCTAGCTGCTACCGAGTGGCTAAAGTGTCTAACGCCCCTGCCCCGAAGCTAGCACCATTTAGCGTCAAACCAGGAGCATCTCCCGGCTAGCAAACTAAATTACTACAACTACAATACCCCTTTCGCCATCTGGCCTGGACCCGTTGTCGACACGGCGCCCCGCCGTACCACCACGACTGGTCTGCCGACGGAACTCCATCCACTGTGCCTTCAACCGGCCTTTGCCGGACGTCGGAGCAGATGCTTCTACTAAACCCGGCCTGCTAACTATAAACGCTATTTCTCCCGCGTGATATTAGCGTACTAATGACTATCCTGCGGCTTCCCTGTTCCATCTATTGCTGTTCACTGGACCTTATGATCACTGGGCTACATAGCTGATGCCTGCTGGACTGTTCATTATTCACGATACTCCATTTAGTTTATTTTTTTGTTTATCTGTCGGCCCCAGCCTCGAACTCAGGCCCTGTGTGTAGTTAACCGACCATCCCTATCCACTCATCACCATTTTACCTGTTGTTGTTATTTATTTGATTTATTTCATCTTTATTTAACCAGGTAGGCAAGTTGAGAACAAGTTCTCATTTACAATTGCGACCTGGCCAAGATAACGCAAAGCAGTTCGACACATACAACAACACAGAGTTACACATGGAGTAAAACAAACATACAGTCAATAATACAGTAGAAAAATAAGTCTATATACATTGTGAGCAAATGAGGTGAGATAAGGGAGGTAAAGGCAAAAAAGGCCATGGTGGCAAAGTAAATACAATATAGCAAGTAAAACCCTGGCATGGCAGATTTGCAGTGGAAGAATGTGCAAAGTAGAGATAGAAATAATGGGGTGCAAAGGAGCAAAAAAAGAAAAAAATACAGTAGGGGAAGAGGTAGTTGTTTGGGCTAAATTATAGATGGGCTATGTACGGGTGCAGTAATCTGTGAGCTGCTCTGACAGCCGGTGCTTCAAGCTAGTGAGGGAGATAAGTGTTTCCAGTTTCAGAGATTTTTGTAGTTCGTTCCAGTCATTGGCAGCAGAGAACGGGAAGGAGAGGTGGCCAAAGGAAGAATTGGTTTTAAGGGTGACCAGAGAGATATACTCGCTGGAGCTAGCTAAAATAAGGGGGGACTTTACCTCGCAGGGTCTTGTAGAGGACTTGGAGCCAGTGGGTTTGGCGACGAGTATGAAGCGAGGGCCAGCCAACGAGAGCATACAGGTCGCAGTGGTGGGTAGTATATGGGGCTTTGGTGACAAAACAGATGGCACTGTGAAAGACTGCATCCAATTTATTGAGTACTGTATTGGAGGTTATTTTGTAAATGACATCGCCGAAGTCGAGGATCGGTAGAATGGTCAGTTTTACGATGGTATGTTTGGCAGCATGAGTGAAGGATGCTTTGTTGCGAAATAGGAAGCTAATTCTAGATTTAACTTTGGATTGGAGATGTTTGATGTGAGTCTGGAAGGAGAGTTGACAGTCTAACCAGACACCTAGGTATTTGTAGTTGTCCACTTATTCTAAGTCAGAACCGTCCAGAGTAGTGATGCTGGACGGGCGGGCAGGTGCAGGCAGCGATCGGTTGAAGAGCATGCATTTAGTTTTACTTGTATTTAAGAGCAGTTGGAGGCCACGGAAAGAGAGTTGTATGGCATTGAAACTCGTCTGGAGGGTTGTTAACACAGTGTCCAAAGAAGGGCCAGAAGTATACAGAATGGTGTCGTCTGCGTAGAGGTGGATCAGAGACTCACCAGCAGCAAGAGCGACATCAATGATGTATACAGAGAAGATAGTCAGCCAAAGAATTGAACCCTGTGGCGCCCCCATAGAGACTGCCAGAGGCCCAGACAATAGGCCCTCTGATTTGACACACTGAACTCTATCAGAGAAGTAGTTGGTGAACCAGGCGAGGCAATCATTTGAGAAACCAAGGCTATCGAGTCTGCCGATGAGGATGTGGTGATTGACAGAGTCGAAAGCCTTGGCAAGATCAATGAATACGGTTGCACAGTATTGTTTCTTATCGATGGCGGTTAAGATATCGTTTAGGACCTTGAGCATGGCTGAGGTGCACCCATGACCAGCTCTGAAACCAGATTGCATAGCGGAGAAGATGCGGTGGAATTCGAAATGGTCGGTAATCTGTTTGTTGACTTGGCTTTCGAAGACCTTAGAAAGGCAGGGTAGGATAGATATAGGTCTGTAGCAGTTTGGGTCAAGAGTGTCCCCCCCTTTGAAGAGGGGGATGACCACAGCTGCTTTCCAATCTTTGGGAATCTCAGACGACACGAAAGAGAGGTTGAACAGGCTAGTAATAGGGGATGCAACAATTTCGGGCAGATAATTTTAGAAAGAAAGGGTCCAGATTGTCTAGCCTGGCTGATTTGTAGGGGTCCAGATTTTGCAGCTCTTTCAGAACATCAGCTGACTGGATTTGGGAGAAGGAGAAATGGGGAAGGCTTGGGCGAGTTGCTGTGGGGGGTGCAGTGCTGTTGACCGGGGTAGGGGTAGCCAGGTGGAAAGCATGGCCAGCCGTCAATTATAGTGGATTTATCGGTGGTGACAGTTTCCTATCCTCAGTGCAGTGGGCAGCTGGGAGGTGTTCTTATTCTCCAAGGCTATTACGGTTACAGAAGTCATCAAAAGAGAGCGCCTGGGGAATAGGAGTGCAGCTAGGCACTGCAGGGCCTGGATTCACCTCTACATCACCAGAGGAACGGAGAAGTAGGATAAGGGTACGGCTTAAAGCTATGAGAATTGGTCTTCTAGGATGTCCAGAACAGAGAGTAAAAGGAGAAAAAAGGTATAATGTACAGACAAAGGTATGGTAGGATGTGAATACAGTGGAGGTAAACCTAGGCATTGAGTGACGAGAGAGATATTGTCTCTAGAAACATCATTGAAACCAGGTGATGTCATCGCATGTGTGGGTGGTGGAACTGAAATGTTGGATAAGGTATAATGAGCAATGAGCAGGGCTAGAGGCTCTACAGTGAAATAAGCCAATAAACACTAACCAGAACAGAAATGGACAAGGCATATTGACATTAAGGAGAGGCATGCTTAGCTGAGTGATCATAAGGGTCCAGTGAGTAGTGAGGTTGGATGGGGTCACGGCGATTCAGACAGCTAGCCGGGCCATCGGTAGCAAGCTGGCAGAGGATGGAGGTCTGTTTTTAGCCACCTCGTGCGTTTCCGTCGGTAGATTAGTGGGGTTTCGTGTGGTAGAGGGGACCAACCCAATTGACAAAATAGATATAGTTATAGGGACCCAAGAAAATTGTCTGATAGACCTATTCAGATAGCAGCCGATAAGACAGCTGACGATTTGCGGGCCGCTAATGGGCGTTCAGGTAACGTCGCAACGGAAGGGCCAGTTGGATAACTCCCTCGGGCAGATAACGTCGGTAGACCAGTCGTGAAGGCCCAGTGGGGCTCTGCATCGGCAGTAAAACGGGTCCGGATAGGTGATTGTATCCCAGGAGTGGCTGATGGAACTCTTCAGCTGGCTAGCTCCGGAATAATTGATGTCTGCTCCGGGACCGACGTAAGCCAATAGTCACTCGGATAGCAGCTAGCTAGCTGATTTATCTTAGCTGATTAGCTGTTGTTGTCTAAGCTAGCTCTCCCAATCAACACCTGTGATTGCTTTACGCCTCACTTTATGTCTCTCTCAAATGTCAATATGCCTTGTATACTGTTGTTTAGGATAGTTATTATTGTTTTAGTCTACTGCAGAGCCCCTAGTCCCACTCAACATGCCTCAGATACCACCTTTATCCCACCTCCCACACATGCGGTGACCTCACCCAGCATAACTAGCTCGTCCAGAGATGCAAGCTCTCTTATCACTCAGTGCATGGGTTTACCTCCACTGTACCCGCACCCCACCATACCAGTCTGTACATTATGCCCTGAATCTATTCTACCACACCCAGAAATCTGCTCCTTTTATTCTCTGTCCACAACGCACGAGACAACCAGTTTTGATAGCCTTTAGCCGTACCCTCATCCTACTCCTCCTCTGGTGATGTGGAGGTTAATCCAGGCCCTGCGTGTCCCCAGGCATTCTCATTTGTTGACTTCTGTAACCGTAAAAGCCTTGGTTTCATGCATGCTAACATCAGAATACTTATGCATCGAATACTTACGTCATGCAATAAAATGCAAATTAATTACTTAAAGATCATACAATGTGATTTTCTGAATTTTTTTTTAGATTCCGTATCTCACAGTTGAAGTGTACCTATGATAAAATTACAGACCATGCTTTGTAAGTAGGAAAACCTGCAAAATTGGCAGTGTATCAAATACTTGTTCTCCCCACTGTACATGGAGGAGACTTAGCAAGCTAGTCGTCTTTACTTTCTTGTCTCTTCCTCTCTTGCATTAAAGGTCAAAAAAGTTTTAATAGGAGACAGAATGTGATCGGATCATCATCTAATTGGCATTCACATAACTCTTATAGATTTTCCACGTGGACGGGGATATTGGAAATTTAATCAACTGAATTTTTCCAGTATAATATAGGTTCAGCAAATCCCCTTATTATTTGGGATACCTTTAAATGTACCTTCAGGGGTCATTCAATTTAATATTAATCAATAATAAAAAAGCAGTTTCTGGCTAAAGAAACAAGACTAACAAGGGAAATCCATGAACTAATAGTACAGGTAGATAGCAATAAAAATGATACTACAGAGATACAAAATAAGTCAGAGGAAAAACAAAAAGAACTTAAGGAACTTATTCAAGAAAGATCTAATGTAATCTATTACAAAAATAAAGCAAACTGGATGGAATATGGAGAAAAAAAGCACAGAATTCCTCCTGAATCTCCAATACAGAAACGCTAACAAAAATAATTTGCAGAAACTCGTTACTGAAGACGGAGTCATCTATGATTCTCCGTATTATATTTTAAAAGAGGAAGCTCATTATTTTAGGCAGATGTTCTCTTTTCCGTCTCATCCTCTGAAACTGAATGAAGATTACGGTAAGGAATTATTTCCAAATAATACATAAAAATGGAAAATTAACAAATGTACCAAAAGATCAGTACGAAGGTCAAATTACAGAGGAATAACTTTTTGAGGCTATTAAATCTTTTCAGTCTGGAAAAACCCCAGGGCTTGATGGCATACCGGTAGAGGTATATCAAGTATTTTTTGATATACTAAAAGCTCCATTGTTAGATTGTTTTAACTACTGCCATAGAAATGGTAGTCTGTCAGGTACTCAGCAGGAAGTTCTGATATCTCGATTATTAAAACAAGACCCAGATGGCAAATATAAAGACCCGGTTTATCTAAAAAAAACTGGAGGCCCCTTACACTTCAATGTTGTGATGCAGAAATACTACTAGCACTCAGAATTAAAAGTGTTTTATCAGGTATTGTTCATCCTGATCAGACAGGTTTTTTACATGGAGGATACATTGGAGATGATATACGACAGCTACTAGAAATAATAGAACATCATGAAACATATAAGCCGCCAGGAATGGTATTTATAGTGGATTTTGAAAAGGTATTTGATAAAGTAAGACTGGATTTAATTTATAAATGCCTGGATTTTTTCAATTTGAGTAATTGTCTTATAAAATGGGTAAAAAAATAATGTATAGCAACCCCAGGTGTAAAATAGTAAATAACGGCTACTTCTCAGAGAGTTTTGAATTGTCAAGCGGCATTAAACATGAGTTGATATATAAAACAATATATATAAACAACGCAAGATTCAAGACTTCGTGCTTTTCAGCTAAAATTATTATATAGAATTCTTGCCACCAACAAAATTTTGAATATTTGGGGCATAAAATCATCGAAGCTCTGCAGATTTTGTTGTGAGGATACAGAATCAATAGACCATTTATTTTGGTATTACCCTCAGGTAGCCTGTTTCTGGTCCCAGGTTCAGGAATAGCTGAAAATGCATAGCATTGATCTAAAATTTACCCTAGAAATAGTACTGTTAGGAGATCTGGAGAGATCGGGTCAGTCAATTACTAATATACTAATACTCTTAGTAAAAGTACTTCTCTTCAACACGCAATCTGTAGATTCTATTTGATTTGATAGATTCAAATTGTACATTAAACATCACAGCATAGTTGAAAGATATGTGTTGCGTAGAAACACGAAGTGGGTGGCCAGCAGAGATAGATGGGATGGGCTGAGGGAAGCTGAGGGTTGGGATGTGGAATTGGAGACAAGTGGAAGTGGAGTTGCTGTGTGAGAGAGAGAATGATGGTCAAAAGATAAAGGGAAAAAAATGTCAAAATAAAACATAATAAAAGTACATTTGAATGACACTATGTGGCAGAGTTTTTACAACTAATGCCGGTTTGCCTGAGGCTGATGCCGAACAGGTGTTTGTACACATGCATATACACGCACTCTTTTAAATAAACACATACAACACACATATATAGTGCCAGACATGCAAACAAACATATAAAGTAGGCATTGCTCTTATGATTTCAGTTGCCATTGATGTCGTTTGTTTGAAATGTATTATTTTGTTTATTTTTTTTTTTGCGTTGTTGTTTTCTTCTGTCTTTTCCTTTTTTCTCTTTAGTTCATTCTCTTGGTTGTTGGTGCATTGGGGGATTATTGGGGGTGGGGAATGAAATAAAATAAAATAAAATATATATATATATATTCCGGGGGGGACTGTGGGAGGGGTCTCAAATGGTTAAGGGACAGCTATTGGGGAACTGCGGGGGGATCTTGGAGGGTTCGGCCTTCACAAGATTGTGATCATGAGAAAGGAAACGATGACATATATTTTATATTACTATCATGCACACGCACCCTCACACAAGGATGGCTCTGTTGCAGAAAGACGGATACATGTTTGATAGTGTCTTGATGCTGTATTGTTTGTCCTTCATGTTCTAATACCTTAATATTACTCCTTCCTTGTGTTTTTTGTAATAAATAATTATTTAAAAAATATATTTAAAAAACAGATCACTGACCATTTCCAATCCCACCATACCTTCTCCGCTGTGCAATGCGGAGCTGGTCGCAGGTGCACCTCAGCCACGCTCAAGGTACTAAACGATATCATGAAAATTAAAGAGAGCCGCACTCTAGGAGCTCAGATGCAAAAATTGTATTACCAACGTTGACAGTCAAGCTGTCTTCATCAGGGTATAATCACAAACACTGTGGGATGACTTGTTTATGTAGTGTCAAAAGACAGGTGTCTGTAATCATGGCCAAGAGTGGCCTAATATCATTGGTTAATTATCAAATATTAAAATGGCATACAAAGAACAGCATACAAACAACAAATGGATAGCATACGATCATAAATTCATTTGACTACAAAAGCATACAAACAATTACAATGGCAAAGTCACAATAATCACAAGAATGGCTTCAGATCAAAGTCTATGTTGAGACCGAACGGAGACTTCGGTCTAAACGATATCATAACCTCCATCGATAAAAGACAGTACTGTGCAGCAGTCTTCATCGACCTGGCCAAGGCTTTCGACTCTGTCAATCACCGTATTCTTATCGGCTGACTCAACAACCTTGGTTTCTCTAATGACTGCCTCCCCTGGTTCACCAACTACTTCTCAGACAGAGTTCAGTGTGCCAAATCGGAGGGCCTGTTGTCCGGACCTATGGGGGTAACACAGGGTTCAATTCTCAGGCAGACTCTCTTCTCTGTATATATCAACGATGTCGCTCTTGCTGCAGGTGACTCCCTGATCCACCTCTACGCAGACGACACCATTCTGTATTCATCTTGCCCTTCTTTGGACACTGTGTTAACTAACCTCCAAACGAGCTTCAATGCCATACAACACTCCTCCCGTGGCCTCCAACCTCTCTTAAACGCTAGTAAAAACCAAATTCATGCTTTTCAACCATTCGCTGCCCGCACCCGCCGGCCCGACTAGCATCACTACTCTGGACGATTCTGAATTAGAATATGTGGACAACTACAAAAACCTAGGGGTCTGGCTAGACTGTAAACTCTCCTTTCAGACTCATATTAAACATCTCCAATCCAAAATTAAATCTAGAATCGGCTTACTATTTCACAACAAAGCCTCCTTCACTCACGCCGCCAAACATACCCTCATAAAACTGACTATCCTACCAATCCTCGACTTCGGAGATGTCATTTACAACATAGCTTCCAATACTCTACTCAGCAAACTGGATGCAGTCTATCACAGCGCCATCCGTTTTGTCACCAAAGCCCCTTATACCACCCACCACTGCGACCTGTATGTTCTAGTCAGCTAGCCCTCGCTAAATATTCGTCGCCAGACCCACTGGCTCCAGGTCATCTATAAGTCTATGCAAGGTAAAGCTCTGCCTTATCTCAGCTCACTGGTGACGATAACAACACCCACCCGTAGCACGTGCTCGAGCAGGTATATCTCACTAGTCATCCCCAAAGTTAACCCCTCCTTTGGCCGCCTTTCCTTCCAGTTCCCTGCCAATGACTGGGACATACTGCAAAAATTATGACGCTGGAGACTTATATTTTCCTCACTAACTTTTAACATCAGCTATCTGAGCAGCTAACCCGATCACTGCAGTTGTACACAGCCCATCTGTAAATAGCCCACCCAATCTACCTACCTCTTCCCCATATTGTTTTTATTTACTTTTCTGCACATCAGTATTTCTACTTGCACATCTGCTCATCTATCACTCCAGTGTTCATTTGCAAAATTGTAATTACTCCGTTGCTATGGCCTATTTATTGCCTTACCTCCTCACGCCATTTGCACACACTGTATATAGACTTTCTTTTTTTTTCTATTGTGTCATTGACTGTACGTTTTGTTTATTCCATGTGTAACTCTGCGTTGTTGTTTGTGTCGCACTGCTTTGCTTTATCTTGGCCAGGTCGCAGTTGTATATGAGAACTTGTTCTAACCTAGCCTACATGATTAAATTAATGTGAAAAAAAACAAAAAAAAGCATGGAATTTTTTACTAGGATTAAATGTCAGGAATTGTGTTAACCTGAATTTAAATGTATTTGGCTAAGGTGTATGTAAACTTCCGACTTCAACTGTATGTTCCTACTTTTTTATTATAGGACAACTAGAAAACCTGGTCTCCTCCACTGTCCTTGAAGCATAACAGCCTCTCCACTGATAAGAGCTGTCATAGAGCTTCTGATGCTCAGGCCCTGTTAAGCTCATCAACATGCCTGTCTATGGCGGGGGCACTGTTTGACTGGATTACTTAGCATCTAAGTCTTACATGATTCCGTTGCTTGTGTTGATGAGCAACGAGAGGGTGTTCCATCTCATTCCGATTAGTATTCAAGTAAGTAGCATGTAGTATGCAGTGCTCTGTTGGGAACGCACAGTGGGTGAACTGAAGTATCAGAGGGAAAAGGAGGCCAGGGAGTGCCTGTCAGAATATGCGTCTGTGTAGTCAAGGTATGTCAAAGCCCGCATCCACAAAGTCTCTCAGAGTGCGAGTGCTGATCTAGAATCAGGTTCTCCTTAAAAACTATAATGAATAAGATTATATGGGAAGATTGGGACCGGATCCTAGTTCAGCACTTCTACTCAAGACACTTTGTAGATACTGGCCCAGATCTCGGTGGTTCACCATGACTACCAGAGGCCTGGGCCTAGTTGCATAAAACACTTTAAAAGGGACATTTTCACGGCTCTATTTCACTATATATGACCATTAATATGTTATTAACATATGTCATAAAAAAAATGAATTTACTCACTACACACAAATACAAGCATTTCTGCATAGAAACAGTAAAAACAGGCCAGCTACATTTCCTGGTTGTAAGCAAACCACAACATCCAGAATTCATAGCGATTTCAGGACGCGGAGGACCGCCTCGTGGAGGTGTATCCAATTGATGTGAGAAATATCAAAATGTCTGTGTTTGTAGCCAGCACTTTCAGCCAGAGAATTCAGTCTGAAATGGAACTGAATTCTCAACTGATGGGGTTGCCATATTGTCGAAAGTTGAAAGGTGATTTTCCCCTTCACTTCAAAGAGGAAGGCCTCCGATCAGCCATCATCAGCGCAGCAGAAAATAACCTAGCTAACTAGCTTGCTATAGTACCTTGTTTGAGTGTGTATTGATCGGGACAAACTACGGAGACATTAGTAAAATGTTGGCTAATCACTGACTACTTTGTGTCCTATCAATACAGACTAATCCTAATGATGATGACCCTGACACCAGCTTTAGTAGTACAGAGCCTGTAGACTCATTGGATGAAAGCTTTCAGCCTGGAACAAGCTCAAGCTCCAGATCATTTGACTTTGAAACAATCCAGGACAGCCAAATGTATTTATGAAAGCACAACACCCTCTTGAGAAAACAAAATCACCAATACACTAAACTGTCTACAAGACATGTGCTCCTAAAAAATGTTCCACCCTTGCAGTCAATTTTCTCGCATGGGTGAGAGGGGCTGATAGAATACTCTTCTAGCCTATTCACTCTATTGTTGGCAGTGCTTGTCTAGTCAACAGCACAACTGTAGGTGCCCATACAAAACAATACATGACTAGACTGTCTACAAGTCAAGCCCCCCTCAAACTTTTCAAATCTTCGCTAACAGCCCATCTCAATGCCCAACTATTGACTGAGTGTAACAAAACACACTCACACAAAGTCAAAGCCTCGCCAAAGCCTACTAAACCTGATGCCATTACCCAACACAAGAAGAGGTTGTCTAGCTGAAGAACATTCTGGAGCCTGCCTGGAACAATCAACCAACAAAACATCCATATTCAGTTCGACTGATGTTGTAGTATAATATTGGATGCCTAGTATGCTCACAAGCTGTTGTTTTTTATTTGACCTTTATTTAAACCCTGCCGACCCGTTGTACATATGTACACTACCGTTCAAAAGTTTGGGGTCACTTAGTAATGTCCACATTTTTTGTCCATTAAAATAACATCAAATTGAACAGAAATACAGTGTAAATATTGTTAATGTTGTAAATGACTATTGTAGCTGGAAAAGGCAGATTTTTTTATGGAATATCTACATAGGCGTAGAGGCCCATTATCAGCAACCATCACACCTGTGTTCCAATGGCACGTTGACTTAGCTAATCCAAGTTTATAATTTTAAAAAGCTAATTGATCATTAGAATACCCTTTTGCAATTATGTTAGCACAGCTGAAAACTGTTGTCCTGATTAAAGAAGCAATAAAACTGGCCTTCTTTAGACTAGTTGAGTATCAGCATTTCCATTACAGGCTCAAAATGGCCAGAAACAAAGACCTTTCTTCTGAAACTCGTCAGTCTATTCTTGTTCTGAGAAATGAAGGCTAGTCCATGCGAGAAATTGCCAAGAAACTCAAGATCTCGTACAACGATGTGTCCTACTCCCTTCCACAGAACAGCGCAAACTGGCTCTAACCAGAATAGAACGAGGAGTGGGAGGCCCCGGTGCACAAATGAGCAAGAGGACAAGTACATTAGAGTGTCTAGTTTGAGAAACAGACGCCTCACAAGTCCTCAACTGGCAGCTTCATTAAATAGTACCCGCAAAACACCAGTCTCAACGTCAACAGTGAAGAGGTGGCTCTGGGATGCTGGCCTTCTAGGCAGAATTGCAAAGAAAAAGCCGTATTTAAAAAAAAAAAAAAAAGTAACCTTTATTTAACTAGGCAAGTCAGTTAAGAACAAAATGACGGCCTAGGAACAGTGGGTTAACTGTCTGTTCAGGGGCAGAACGACAGATTTGTACCTTGTCAGCTTGGGGATTTGAACTTGCAACCTTCCGGTTACTAGTCCAACACTCTAACCACTAAGCTACCTTGCCGCCCCATATCTCAGACTGGCCAATAAAAAGAAAAGATTAAGATGGGCTAAAGAACACAGACACTGGAAGATTGAAAAAAAGTGTTATGGAAAGACTAATCTAAGTTTGAGGTGATCGGATCACAAAGAACATTCATGAGAGACAGAAAAAAATGAAAGCATGCTGGAAGAGTGCTTGACCCCATCTGTCAAGCATGGTGGAGGCAATGTGATGGTCTGGGGGTGCTTTGGTGGTGGTAAAGTGGGAGATTTGTACAGTGTAAAAGGCATCTTGAAGAAGGAAGGCTATCACTCCATTTTACAACACCATCCCCTGTGAACGGTGCTTAACTGGAGCCAATTTCCTTCCACAACAGGACAATGACCCAAAACACAGCTCCAAACTATGCAATAACTATTTAGGGAAGAAGCAGTCAGCTGGTATACTGTCTATAATGGAGTGGCCAGCACAGTCACCGGATCTCAACCCTATTGAGCTGTTGTGGGAGCAGCTTGACCGTATGGTACGTAAGAAGTGCCCATCGTAAGAAGTGCCCATCAAACCAATCCAACTCGTGGGAGGTGCTTCAGGAAGCATGGGGTGAAATCTCTTCAGATTACCTCAACAAATTAGACAACTAGAATGCCAAAGGTCTGCAAGGCTGCAATTGCTGCAAATGGAGGATTCTTTGACAAAAGCAAAGTTTGAAGGACACAATTTTTTTTTTTAATCATTATTTATAACCTTGTCAAGTCTTGACTATATTTCCTATTCATTTTTCAACTAATTTCATGTATGTTTTCATGGAAAACAAGGACATTTCTAAGTGACCCCAAACCTTTGAACGGTAGTGTAAATAATGGTGTTTTATATGCGTTTTACATCATATATTTTTACAAGTGTATTGACTAAATGATTCCAGCTGCATCAGAAACCAATAAAGTGTTGACTTCAACTTGTGGATCAATTCACTGTGATATTCATCAAATGTATTTGGAAGTAACTAGCTACAATCTTACTGCTACAAATGATGCTGGGAGTTGGTGCACCATTTACATTTTTATTTGTTGGCAAGTAAACATGTTTCAATAAAACAGAAGATTAGTCTGTCAATATAGCAAATAAGTAGACAGGGCTTGTATTCAAGACAACGTTTATTTGCTCTGGAGACCGAGGTGAGTTTACACAGCGGTATGCAGGAACAGTTATGGCAATGTATGACATATATACAATAGAATAAAAATATACTACTAACTCTTATAATAAATACTATAGTTCTGCAAAGGGAATACTTGCATATGGTGTGTTTGGGTGGTGTAGTGAGGTGTGCAGAGACACTTTGATAGAAGGGGAGAGTTTTATTATGGGACCTTTCACATCTCCTCTTGAGAGTCATCAACTTCTTTGTATCTAAGTGGTATTGTCTGTGAGAAAAAGACAAAAAAAACACCATTAGACATTCACGGGCAATCATTGTGTACTGTTTACTTCAGCATGGTGTAGAATATGAGACATCCCACAGGCACATGTTAGCTTGCTAATGAGAGGCACTGAGGCTAGCTAGGTTTGTTAGCTAACTAGCTATAATGTTAGACTACAGTACATTTTAGGTATAGCAAACACAGCTAGCTAGAAACTTGGTAATAGCTAAGCCCTGTTACGGCCAAATTGTTCACTAAATGGTACTGTACTAAACAAAGCTGCCTCGTGTAAAAAGATAAGTTATATTGCTAGCTCACTATATTTGACAGCAAAACAACTTACTCGTTTGTCATTTTCCCTCCTGAGTCCTGGTCCAGCTGGTCACAATTGCTACAAAACATGACTCCATTCATTTTTTAGATCAGACAGCAAGCTCAATCAACCAATGACATCATTGGTTGAACTCTTCTGGCACGAAAATAGAAAAATACAGCTATAATTATGTCTGAAACGCCCTCTAATCAATCAGAATTCTTTAGGGCTCTGGAAAAACACCCCAAATAGTGTATAGCGGTGAAGTTTCCCTAGTCTAACCACCAGCCTAGTGGTTAGAGCGTTGGACTAGTAACTGGAAGGTTGCAAGTTCAAATCCCCGAGCTGACTAGGTACAAATCTGTCGTTCTGCCCCTGAACAGGCAGTTAACCCACTGTTCCTAGGCCGTCATTGAAAATAAGAATTTGTTCTTAACTGACTTGCCTAGTTAAATAAAGGTAAAATAAAAAATACAATTAAGTACATTTTCCCTGATCTTTACCCTTAAAACGTTTCCTTAACTTTAAGTCAGTTGCACAAAATATTTTTATGTGAATTTCTCCCTTATATTAAGTGAAAAAAGTAAAGGGTGCCTATGATGTCCCATAACTGCTTTATTCAGTATGGATATCAATGTAAACAGCATTTGTGGGGGTGAATGTTGCTTTCCCCTGGCCTAGTTTCAAAAGGAAAACTTCCCACCAGCTATCTGGGTAGCTACTTATTAGCTAAACAATGGAAGGTGGACAATCCATGGCTATAAAGCTAGCTGGCTAGTTAGCTATCTACTCTGTAAGCTAGCTTGACGCGCTAGAAAGTTACAGAAACAAGTTGCGAAAAAAGTAAAAGAAATGTGGTTTATTATCTTCTGACGCAATTTGGTTATCCTGTCTTGATTGTAAAAGTTATATTTTGCAACCCCACAAAATAAATGTCATATTATGTCGAGACATTTAGTCAGTGAATAAGGCCTAAGGAAATATTTGAGGGGACAATTCCCTTAGGTAAGGGAAAATTATTCCTTAAACATTTTAGATGTTTTATGCCACTGGGCCCTGACCCTTAGCATGGGGATATGGTCAAAGGGTGGGTTGCACCAACATCAATGCCTATAATGCACGTTAAAACTACTACTTCACTACAATGTTACCGTTAATCAGGCCCGTTACAGCATGTTGCATAACATCATCATTCGTACCAAGGCTGAGGATATCATAAGCCCCAATTCAATTGTTGTACAAAATGGGAACATAAATAGACTACTAATAATGAGTTAATTACCATAAAACTCAACTTCAACCTGTCTCTAATTACTCTCTGAAGAACTCGTTTTAGTCTCTCCACAGTAGATATGCTGCCATTTGATCAGTTAAACCACCTCAAGTGGCAGTTAAGAATTAATCTCCAATCTAAGTTTATATATATTTTTTATTAATTGACCAACAGGCTTAAAATTAATCTAGGTTTCAAATAAAAAATAAACTTAGATTAGAGGAAGGATTTAATTTAACTAGGATTAATTTAAAACTAGGTTTAAAATTTGGTGCAACAAGATAAATAGATAAACCTTGATTTAACCCAGTTTAAGAGTTAATCCATGTTGGTGCAACCTACCCTAAGTGCACACACACACACACACAAACGCGCACAACCAACTGTACACATGCACATGAAAACGCACACAACATACACACAGAGACAGGAATATAAGGACAGCCTCCGTCAAAGTCAAAGAAAGATCTCCAGAGAACTGAAGTCACAAGCAGGCCTACAGGTTAATGTCATAATCAGGCCTACAGGTTGCTGTCATAAGCAGGCCTACAGGTTCATGTCACAAGCAGGCCTACAGGTTCATGTCACAAGCAGGCCTACAGGTTCATGTCACAAGCAGGCCTACAGGTTCATGTCACAAGCAGGCCTACAGGTTCATGTCACAAGCAGGCCTACAGGTTCATGTCACAAGCAGGCCTACAGGTTCATGTCACAAGCAGGCCTACAGGTTCATGTCACAAGCAGGCCTACAGGTTCATGTCACAAGCAGGCCTACAGGTTCATGTCATAAGCAGGCCTACAGGTTGATGTCATAAGCAGGCCTATAGATTCATGTCATAAGCAGGCCTACAGGTTCATGTCATAAGCAGGCCTATAGATTCATGTCATAAGCAGGCCTACAGGTTCATGTCATAAGCAGGCCTATAGATTCATGTCATAAGCAGGCCTACAGGTTCATGTCATAAGCAGGCCTACAGGTTCATGTCATAAGCAGGCCTACAGGTTCATGTCAGGTATTTTTCATAAGGAACGGCCAACGTGTCATGGCTTCACCTGGGAGGAAACACATAAATGTATCCCAAGAGACAACGAATGCCCTAATACAGACAATACCACAGAGTGTGTTTGACAGTGCGTGTGTGTGTAAACCCAGGGAAGCGTGCAGAACGGGCCTTGGCTGTGCTGGTAAGTGGTGGGAGCGGGAGGGCTAAGCCGAGGCAAGCATAGGCCCTCTTGATTTAATTCCCTCTAATCAAGTCCCTGCCCTATGGGGACTGTTCTCCCCCCGCACGCACACAGCTCCTCCTCCCCTGCATACATAAATGTAAGCCTAATTTACATGGAAGGGGGGGGGGGGGTCATGCACTGAGCTATGGAGCGTGGACAGACATGCCCACACACATACGCACACGCATGCACACTCATCCCGTTGCTTTTCCAAAAATAGCCCGACCTTAAAAGGGCAGAGATGAGGAGATCGCTCGGAATGAAATAGGAAAAATAGAATGAGGCCACAGCTGTGTAGGTCTGTGGGCTAAAACATAGACTCAATATGTCAGACAATATTAAATCAAAACATGGTATATCACTCCGTGCTCTGCAATTTAAATACACAAGGGGGCTGATTTTGGGCAAGATCATACAGCTCTAGTGGGGTGTGCGTAGGTGCGTGCGTGCGTATATAGATATATATGGGTGTGTGTGTGTTCAGAGTACCCTGCTAGACACCACCTACAAACATTCCCAAAATTGAAGGAATGAGACAACAAACGAGACAACAGTACAAGAGGGAGGGAATGATAGAACAAAAAAGATAAGAGACAGAGAGAGAGAGTGGTTCAAAGAATGAAATGGGGCAGAGATAGGGGTAGCCCCCCGCTGAGCATGGCACGAGGCTGCCCTCTCCTCTTAAGGATGGAGTGATGGGATGGAGATGAAAGAAGGGATGGAGGGTAGTGAAGGCAGGATAAAAATGCATACGGGTAGGGTAGGGGTACGTGATATAACCCCCTTCTAGTACTTCCCATTGGGTTTGTTCATGACATGAAACGAGTGTGTGGTGACTGCCCTTTCCCTAGTTGTCAGGCTTCAGTCACTACATAAACAGTTATACAGTCACTTGTTTTGGCCATTTGAACTTGAGGCACCAATCGGGAATTTGGCAAAATCTGACAATAACTCTATCATAACTCGATCCTCCTGATTCCTGCTTAGAAACAAAGATTCAAACAGGAAGTTCGAGTGACACGCTCAATTCGGAAGTGGTACGATGAGGCGGATGCTAAACTACAGGACTGTTTTCCTAGCGCAGACTGGAATATATTCCAGGATTCATCCAATGGCATTGAGGACTTTACCATATAAGTCACCGGCTTCATTAATAAGTGCATCAACGACATCATCCCAACAGTGACCGTATGTCACATACACTGAGTGTACAGGAAGGAACACCTTCCTAATATTGAGTTGCTCCCTCTTTTGCCTTCAGAACAGCCTCAATTCATCGGGGCATGGACTCACAAGGTGTAGAAAGCGTTCCACAGGGATGCTGGCCCATGTTGACTCCAGTGCTTCCCACGGTTGTGTCAAGTTGGCTGGATGTCCTTTGGGTGGTGGACCATTCTTGATACACACAGGAAACTGTTGACGTGAAAAACTCAGCAGCGATGCAGTTGTTGACACACTCAAACCTGGCACCTACTATCATACACCGTTCAAAAGGAACTTCAATATTTTGTCTTGCCCATTAACCCTCTGAACACCACACATACACAATCCATGTCTCAATTGTCTCAAGGCTTAAAAAGCCGTCTTTAACCTGTCTCCTCCCCTTCATCTACACTGACTGCTGAATTTAACAAGTAAGGGATCATAGCCTTCACCTGGTCAGTCTGTCATTGAAAGAGCAATATTTTGTACACTCATTGTATATCCCAACCAAAAGCCATGGATTACAGGCAACATCAATGATACGTTTCATGTGACAGATGAACATTTCCGTTAGATCTCCTCTCTTTCAAATTTCTAACAGTTTACTTTTAAGCAAGGTAAGACATGTATCATAGTACAGTGCCTTTGGAAAATACTCAGACCCCTTGACTTTTTACACATTTTGTGACGTTACAGCATTATTCTAAAATGGATTAAATAAAATAAAAATGTCCTCAGCAACCTACACACAATAGCCCATGATGACAAAGTGAAAACAGGTTTCTAGACATTTTTGCAAATGTATTCAAAATAAAAAAATATATATATTTTTGACTTAAGTATTCAAATGCTTAGTTCAGCTCATTGCAAAGTGGTGTGTGATACGCTGATGATGCCTGCCTTTCGTTATCGTTTGATGCCACGTTCAAAACAACTGGGAACTGGGAAATCTCAGACTTCCGATTTCAGTGCGTTCAAGACAACTGGGAACTGGGAGCTCCAACTGGGAATTCCAACTTGGGAACTTGGGACACTTTCCAGAGTTCCGACCTGAAGATCACCGAATTATGATTTGACCTCGTATTTTTCCCAGAGTTCACAGTTGCCTTGGAAGCGCCACAAAATGCTGCAGTAGCAGCCGCTCTCGCGCTGTCTGACAGATTTTCCACTCAAAGGCTCTGTATCTGTATGCTATATGTGTGCTAAATAAGATACATAAAACATTTACTGTACACGCTCCAATTTAGTTCCACAAAATTATGTAAGTTAAACTATAGACCGATAAGCATGACAAGTTAAATGTATTTCCATCAATGAAGAAGCTAAAAGTGAATCGCTTCTTCTTCTCGCTTATCAGCTTTTCTATTTTTTGGGGGGACAAAAGTCGGTTATTACCGGCTAAAGGAAACCCTGTCACATACTTTAACACCCCCCCAACACACACACACACACGTCACTTGACCTCGACCTACTGTATATGTACAGTACATAGCAACCTCAATTACCTTGTACCCCTGCACATCGACTAGGTACTGGTACTTGCTGTATATAGCCATGTTATTTTCTACTCCCTGTAAATAGCCATGTTATTTTCTACTCCCTGTATATAGCCATGTTATTTTTTACTCCCTGTATATAGCCATGTTATTTTCTACTCCCTGTAAATAGCCATGTTATTTTCTACTCCCTGTATATAGCCATGTTATTTTCTACTCCCTGTATATAGCCATGTTATTTTGTACTCCCTGTATATAGTCATGTTATTGTCTACTCCCTGTATATAGCCATGTTATTTTCTACTCCCTGTATATAGCCATGTTATTTTCTACTCCCTGTATATAGCCATGTTATTTCCTACTCCCTGTATATAGCCATGTTATTTCCTACTCCCTGTATATAGCCATGTTATTTTCTACTCCCTGTATATAGCCATGTTATTTTCTACTCCCTGTATATAGCCATGTTATTTTCTACTCCCTGTATATAGCCATGTTATTTTCTACTCCCTGTATATAGCCATGTTATTTTCTACTCCCTGTATATAGCCATGTTATTATCTAATTCCTGTATATAGCCATGTTATTTTCTACTCCCTGTATATAGCCATGTTATTTTCTACTCCCTGTATATAGCCATGTTATTTTCTACTCCCTGTAAATATAGCCATGTTATTTCCTACTCCCTGTATATAGCCATGTTATTTTCTACTCCCTGTATATAGCCATGTTATTTCCTACTCCCTGTATATAGCCATGTTATTTTCTACTCCCTGTATATAGCCATGTTGTTTTCTACTCCCTGTAAATATAGCCATGTTATTTCCTACTCCCTGTATATAGCCATGTTATTTTCTACTCCCTGTATATAGCCATGTTATTTTCTACTCCCTGTAAATAGCCATGTTATTTTCTACTCCCTACATATAGCCATGTTATTTTCTACTTCCTATAAATAGCCATGTTATTTTCTACTCCCTGTAAATATAGCCATGTTATTTCCTACTCCCTGTATATAGCCATGTTATTTTCTACTCCCTGTATATAGCCATGTTATTTTCTACTCCCTGTAAATAGCCATGTTATTTTCTACTCCCTGTATATAGCCATGTTATTTTCTACTCCCTGTATATAGCCATGTTATTTCCTACTCCCTGTATATAGCCATGTTATTTTCTACTCCCTGTAAATATAGCCATGTTATTTCCTACTCCCTGTATATAGCCATGTTATTTCCTACTCCCTGTAAATATAGACATGTTATTTTCTACTCCGTGTATATAGCCATGTTATTTCCTACTCCCTGTAAATATAGCCATGTTATTTCCTACTCCCTGTAAATATAGACATGTTATTTTCTACTCTGTGTATATAGCCATGTTATTTCCTACTCCCTGTAAATATAGCCATGTTATTTTCTACTCCCTGTAAATATAGCCATGTTATTTCCTACTCCCTGTAAATATAGACATGTTATTTTCTACTCTGTGTATATAGCCATGTTATTTCCTACTCCCTGTAAATATAGCCATGTTATTTCCTACTCCCTGTAAATATAGACATGTTATTTTCTACTCTGTGTATATAGCCATGTTATTTCCTACTCCCTGTAAATATAGCCATGTTATTTCCTACTCCCTGTATATAGCCATGTTATTTCCTACTCCCTGTAAATATAGACATGTTATTTTCTACTCTGTGTATATAGCCATGTTATTTCCTACTCCCTGTAAATATAGACATGTTATTTTCTACTCTGTGTATATAGCCATGTTATTTCCTACTCCCTGTAAATATAGACATGTTATTTTCTACTCCGTGTATATAGCCATGTTATTTCCTACTCCCTGTAAATATAGACATGTTATTTTCTACTCCGTGTATATAGCCATGTTATTTCCTACTCCCTGTAAATATAGACATGTTATTTTCTACTCTGTGTATATAGCCATGTTATTTCCTACTCCCTGTAAATATAGACATGTTATTTTCTACTCTGTGTATATAGCCATGTTATTTCCTACTCCCTGTAAATATAGACATGTTATTTTCTACTCCGTGTATATAGCCATGTTATTTCCTACTCCCTGTAAATATAGACATGTTATTTTCTACTCCGTGTATATAGCCATGTTATTTTCTACTCCCTGTAAATATAGACATGTTATTTTCTACTCTGTGTATATAGCCATGTTATTTCCTACTCCCTGTAAATATAGACATGTTATTTTCTACTCCGTGTATATAGCCATGTTATTTCCTACTCCCTGTAAATATAGACATGTTATTTTCTACTCCGTGTATATAGCCATGTTATTTCCTACTCCCTGTAAATATAGACATGTTATTTTCTACTCCGTGTATATAGCCATGTTATTTCCTACTCCCTGTAAATATAGACATGTTATTTTCTACTCCGTGTATATAGCCATGTTATTTCCTACTCCCTGTAAATATAGACATGTTATTTTCTACTCCGTGTATATAGCCATGTTATTTCCTACTCCCTGTAAATATAGACATGTTATTTTCTACTCCGTGTATATAGCCATGTTATTTCCTACTCCCTGTAAATATAGACATGTTATTTTCTACTCCGTGTATATAGCCATGTTATTTCCTACTCCCTGTAAATATAGACATGTTATTTTCTACTCCGTGTATATAGCCATGTTATTTCCTACTCCCTGTAAATATAGACATGTTATTTTCTACTCCGTGTATATAGCCATGTTATTTCCTACTCCCTGTAAATATAGACATGTTATTTTCTACTCCGTGTATATAGCCATGTTATTTCCTACTCCCTGTAAATATAGACATGTTATTTTCTACTCCGTGTATATAGCCATGTTATTTCCTACTCCCTGTATATAGCCATGTTATTTCCTACTCCCTGTATATAGCCATGTTATTTTCTACTCCGTGTATATAGCCATGTTATTTTCTACTCCCTGTAAATATAGCCATGTTATTTCCTACTCCCTGTAAATATAGCCATGTTATTTCCTACTCCCTGTATATAGCCATGTTATTTCCTACTCCCTGTAAATATAGACATGTTATTTTTATTCGTTATTCACTGTGTCACTATTAATATTTTTTATTATAACTCTAACTCTGCTTTATTGGAAAAGGACCCGTAAGAAAGCATTTCACTGTTAGTCTACAACTGCGGTTTACGAAGCATGTGACCAATAACTCCAGGTTCCCTCAGAAAATCTCTATGCTGTACTTGGAATGGACAAACGACGTATAACATGGCTGTAAGCAGCAAGCTAAATGAAGTCAGTGTTTACTCTATTACTATACCTCCTTCCCCCTCTTTCCTCTCAACATTCTGTATCTTCCTCTGTTCCCTCTTCCCCCTCAACATTCTGTATCTTCCTCGGTTCCCTCTTCCCCCTCAACATTCTGTATCTTCCTCGGTTCCCTCTTCCCCCTCAACATTCTGTATCTTCCCCTGTTCCCTCTTCCCCCTCTTTCCTCTCAACATTCTGTATCTTCCTCTGTTCCCTCTTCCCCCTCTTTCCTCTCAACATTCTGTATCTTCCTCTGTTCCCTCTTCCCCCTCTTTCCTCTCAACATTCTGTATCTTCCTCTGTTCCCTCTTCCCTCTCAACATTCTGTATCTTCCTCTGTTCCCTCTTCCCCCTCAACATTCTGTATCTTCCTCTGTTCCCTCTTCCCTCTCAACATTCTGTATCTTCCTCTGTTCCCTCTTCCCTCTCAACATTCTGTATCTTCCTCTGTTCCCTCTTCCCCCTCTTCCCTCTCAACATTCTGTATCTTCCTCTGTTCCCTCTTCCCCTTCTTTCCTCTCAACATTCTGTATCTTCCTCTGTTCCCTCTTCCCCCTCAACATTCTGTATCTTCCTCTGTTCCCTCTTCCCCCTCTTTCCTCTCAACATTCTGTATCTTTCTCTGTTCCCTCTTCCCCCTCTTTCCTCTCAACATTCTGTATCTTCCTCGGTTCCCTCTTCCCCCTCTTTCCTCTCAACATTCTGTATCTTCCTCTGTTCCCTCTTCCTTGTCAGGCCATAGACAGGACTTAAGAAGACAGGAATGCATCGCCCAAGAAAGACAGGAGATAGCAAGAAAGAGAGGAACAAAGAGAGCGCGAGAGTTTTGTCATCGAAGGATAGCTAGCAAGCTAAACAATCCCTCTGCTAAGATAAGACGCTAATGATACTAACAAGATGTTAATGACGTGACACTGAGTCAAGCAGAAGAAGACACTATTGAAGTTATCTGGATCTTGTCATGAAAGACAGCTCTTTACTTGGTTGTAACAGAGACCAGTCTGGCAATATGAGATCTTTTCAAACAGAAAACCATTTTTTAAGATGCTGTGTGACAAATTTACCCGCTGGAAAACTCACGTGGACTAGTTTGAGGCATGTTGCTGTTACCGAATCAGTCCTTACAATTCACCCAGTGAGAACCATTTATTGATCAATGTATTTTCAACATCTTTTCAACCATAAAAACAAATCTTTTCAACGTCTTGTGCTCATAGGGTAGGGATTGGAACCAAGACCTAAAGGAAAAGCCATTTAATTGCTTAGTCATCGACCTAGGCCCAGTTTGTTTTTAAACTTCTTTCCTTGCTTGAAACAATCACTACCAATCAGATCAATGACCTTCGGAAGTAAAGGAAAGAGGGAAGGAAGGATCCATTTTGGAGTTATTCAAATATGACCAGTGACTCGAAATCTCGCTCTCGGCTACAATTGGCTATCCTGAATCCTAATGGCGCAGAGTGATGTCAGAGTGATGTGGTGAGAATGGGATGGTCTAAGGGGGAATGGGCAGGGCTTGTCTGGGCTGTTGAGAATACTGTAGAATGGGCATGTCCCAACACCTGCTACCTTCTAGGGAAGGCTGCAGGCATGTTTTTGTTTAGTCTACCTTTGATCTCTACAGACATACACACACGCACACCTGGCTCCAAGGAACAAGCCTCACCCCGCCTAAAAGATAGGACCACACAAGAGGTCCCCATTCCCATTGTCTGTGTGTACGTGTGTGTGCTTAAATATTTCTTTAGTGTTGAACCGTGCACGTTTGTTTAAAGCCTACATTGTAAAAAATTCCTGAATAGTGGAGGAGTTCAAAGAAAGCAAAGCCCAGAGATCAAAGAGAAGAGCGGCACACCATGCAGAATCATTACCCATGCACCAGAAATATTACCCATGCACCAGAAACATTACCCATGCGCCAGAAACATTACCCATGCGCCAGAAACATTACCCATGCGCCAGAAACATTACCCATGCGCCAGAAACATTACCCATGCGCCAGAAACATGACCCATGCGCCAGAAACATGACCCATGCGCCAGAATCATGACCCATGCGCCAGAATCATTACCCATGCGCCAGAATCATTACCCATGCGCCAGAATCATTACCCATGCGCCATAATCATTACCCATGCGCCAGAAACATTACCCATGCGCCAGAAACATTACCCATGCGCCAGAAACATTACCCATGCGCCAGAAACATTACCCATGCGCCAGAAACATTACCCATGCGCCAGAAACATTACCCATGCGCCAGAAACATTACCCATGCGCCAGAAACATTACCCATGCGCCAGAACCATTACCCATGCGCCAGAAACATTACCTATGCGCCAGAATCATTACCCATGCACCAAAATCATTACCCATGCACCAGAATCATTACTGTTAGGGTTGCGTCAATCGAATCACATTACCCATGCACCAGAATCCTTACCCATGCACCAGAATCATTACCCATGCACCAGAATCATTACCTGCCCAACCCCTGCTCTATACACACTCACACACTAAAGATGGAAAACAATAACTCAAATGCGTCTGATGAACAAAAATGTATTTCTGCATGAATGCCATGTTCAACACAAACCACAATTTCCTAAAGTGTAGCTTACAAAATGTACTTTGTGAATACTTAAAAACAAGGGCAGCTTAATACTCTAAAGGTATTCACATACATAGGTTCAGTTTGCTCCGAGCAGAACTCGGCTAGGTGAAGTGAACGTCTGTTCGCACACTCCGTAAAGACCTGCGCATGAAAAACAACAAAAAAGCTGAAATTGTCACGAATATCACCAAAGGTGGCTCCCCTTCCCGTTCAGGTGGCGCTCGGCGGTCGTCGTCGCCGGTCTACTAGCTGCCACCGATCCCTTTTTCCCTTTTCGTTTGGTTTTGTCTAATTGGTTTCACCTGTTCCTTGTAGGGGTTTTGGGTTGGGGTTATTTAAGTTCGGTTAGCCCGCCTGTGTTTGTGCGGGCTTGTTAGTGTTTATGTCAAGTGTTGTTATTGATTATCGTTGGGTTTTTCCGCTGTCCGGTGAGGTACCAGTTTGTACTTGGGTATGAGTATTTACGTCTGTGATCAGCGTCACCCATTGTACGTTTTCCTGTTTGGACATTAAAGCGTTTTTTCCCGAATCATCTGCGCCTGACTCCACACCCATCACTCTTCGAGCGTTACAGAAATATTATTGTTGTTTGTCCCTCTTGAGCCACCATAGCTACAATA